>NW_013566344.1:0-1439 GCF_000499605.1 Eimeria maxima | reverse complement strand
AGGAAGGACTCGCGGGGTGGATATCCGTGCGGGCGGCACACATTCAAGTGCATGTGGAAGCACTGCATTGTGTAGCATGCGCAATATTGAGAGGTGCAACGAAATGCTAGAGCTCCCAACTACCCTCGTACGACGTTGGTATCAACAATGAGTCAATTACGACAACAAGAAAAGCATATCTCCCCTTCGCACATATCACAGTGGAGCCGCATCCAGTACGTCCAGTAAGTGCTGTGCACGCTTCCTATTTACTGTTGATAGTCGTATTTAAAAACCAGACATCCAAATTCCACCCCTCCACGCTATTATCTCCGAGGATAATTGGGAACCCGCTGCAGGCTTTGCGCTAAACGTAGGGATCTATCATGTCAATATTGACGCAGAGCAACGGAATAGCAGGGGCCAGCGACCACAAAGCAAGGGCTCGTGCAGCCAGCGGTACACAATCTACGTTGCGCCTGGACTATCTTCAAGACGCCAAAGCATCAGAATAACGCATGTTTGCTAAGTGATTACATACATCCTACAGCGTCGAGAAAGCACTTCATTGTATCCCTACACGTTAACGCCGCTTGCGCAATAGTACCTGTTAAGACCAATTGCTCTCAAACCCTGCGCAATGTCCAGCGCAACCGCGATCTAAAGAGCTGAAGATACGCGCGAAGCATGTCGTCGACACAAATGTATCTTCAGACACCTGCGAATCTTCCAGCATGATGCGCTCCTGTTTGTGCTCCTGTTGTGGGGAATGAGTAGACAGCAGCCATAGTCTTTTCACTAAGCGTAAGAAGAGGTCAACCATGTACATATTAAGCCGGAGCAAAAGCGGAGCATGTGCTATTGACCCCTAAACGAGAGCTCATGACGCCAATATTGTACAAACCGAGCTGTGATACCATAAAACGTAGTCTTCCACAAGAAGTATCACCGTTTGCCTGAGAAGCTTGAATTTTGTGGACGTAGACTCCGCAGCCATAGACGTCTTACGCTAAGTATTTTGACGGTGCCATCGACCTGCCCACTTGAAGGGGTAGTATGCGCATTGCCGCTTAGCGTGCGCAAACGAAAGACAAGCGTAACAACGAGACTAACGATCGGGCACATCTTTGTCGAGGCTCCAAGCGCAGTATTACAACACACAACCGCCCGACGAAAGTAACCCTGAAACAAATCCAACAAACACATCTCCGTGCGCTATCACCACACGGTATCCGAACCCGCCACTTCCCAAGCCGTATCACAGCCGCCAGCCAGTCTACCTGAGGCTTTCGTGCCCGTTCCAGGTTTCGCGCCGGTCCATATTGCTCCACATCCATCCATGCTTTGGGCCAACACAGTGGGGGCACCTGCTTGGCAAAACATTTCCGTGGAGGTGTGCCCTTACCGACGACCCAACTAAGAATAAGGCACTACAAAAGCAAGCACACAACCAACGTAGT
>NW_013566343.1:0-1496 GCF_000499605.1 Eimeria maxima | reverse complement strand
ATGGTATTGAAATCACCGATTCTAAAGATAAACTGTGTGATGTGAGGCTCACAACCTGATCGTGTTCAACTCTTTGCGCCTTCATTGCCGCAATGTGGTTCTAACTAAATATGAATTTGGAATGTGTGCATGCGTCAAGACGTCCGTAGTCCGTCTAACAAAGTGAATTCGTGCATGATGTAGGACAAAAGTTCCCGTACTGTTTAGAAAGTCGGAACGACACGGATTATATCTCGCAGTTAGCGCACAAACGTGTGAAATTATCAACTTCTTCCGACATCGTTGTCCCCTACACACCTCACGTAAAACGAGCAGATCAAAGTGTGATGGTGGGAGAAACGGCTCCCTGTTTGGCTTAGAGATGTAATAACCCTAACCCCTGCACGGCCCGAGGCACGATACGCATGCGCTGTACGACCAATCTATTTACTCTCCACCTGAAGTTAGAATTATGAAGCTGCAGTGGAGTGTTATACAGGAACTTGTATCTGGTGCACTGTTTGAGACAGCGAAGCGGGTGGTGCAATACCCAGAGGCTTCCTAGCTGCCACCGATACCAAGATTGATTGTTGTATATCATGTCGCAGGTCCTTCTTACTCGCTGGTATTGTCGGGAAGAGCTCTAAACTTCGCTGTTGCCTTTTAGCTGTATTCAAATCAGGCACGGCACGGCATTCAAAATACCGATACCCCAATTAAATTGTGTAGAGCAGGTACACTGTATTTTAGTGACATTTTAGGCAGTTAAACCGCTTGAACAAGCACTGGTCAATCAAATGTCACGTCACTATACTCCCTGGGGGAAGTTGCTGATATACTGGACTCACTATCTGTTCCCCCGAAAAACGTGTTCATAAGTTATACTCCTGCTGAGGTTCTGCCTGATCGCAGTTGTCAGCCTACCCTTATAAATGCTTTATAAGCTAGCGTGCACTGAAGATTGCACAAACATTCGTAGCTTGTACCGTCCACGGTTAATCTGGAGTCCGGCGGCGGATTTCTTGCCGTGGCAGAACATAAACGGTTACCAGCAGTCGCCCCCTCCCGATAGGATGAACAACGCATACTCCGATCGTTTTTGTTGCCAACGCACATGGAAACTCATTGAATACCAGAAGCCATTCCACTAGCTGCAAATACGCATTTGGTGGGATGCTGGTTCTGCGCATTCCTCGGTGGAATCACCAATGGACAGCAACACAGAGCAGTGCCGGGCCTACCAGGCAGTATTAAATTTTCTGTTGCCACCCAGTGAAGGTCCAAGAGCAAAGTTCAAGGACATCCACATACATACTGGTGCCCACGAAATGTTTTACCTTTGTCATTCTACTGGCTTCCTTGCCCCACCTACTGAACGAGCTACACAAATAAATAAGCAAACAAACTGCCAAACAAGCAAAACTACCAAACAAGCAAAACACACAAACACACAAACCAACACACAAACAAACAAACACACAAACAAACAAACACACAAACAAACAAACACACAAACT
>NW_013566342.1:0-1234 GCF_000499605.1 Eimeria maxima | reverse complement strand
TCTTCTGGCCCTGAAGCCCTGCAGTAACATGGTCATGATTGCCATACAGGACGTGTGCAAGCAATTCAAGAAACTGGGGCACATATATCAGCCAAGTGCCGTTGACACAAATCTGCAAAAATGGTGGGATAAAGCGCAAGTTGTAACGTCGATGTTGGACTTCTACCTGGACAACCTCCCCTTGCCTAGATGCCGTTGCTTGATAGGGGATGCCAAAAATTGGGCATCTGGGGTATGCGGCTGGCCAATCCAAAGAGAGGGAAGGAGGTAGCTGCGGCTGGGGCAGCTGTTGCGGTTGCCTGGGCGTTGCTTCTGCCTGATGTGGTTCCTCCGGAGGCGTGGGGACGGGAACTGAGTCGGTTTTTAAGGGGGGTGAGGTTGCCACCGGTGGAGACGGTGGTGAGAAACGTCGTTCGCTGAAAGCCCGCTCTCGGAGTCCCGATAGCTCCGGGTAGTTCGCTTACCGTCACCTGGTTCTTGGGGGAAGAACTACCTGGTCATCTGCCGGCACTATAGACGCGATGATATCTTGCCGCCTTGTCGGTGCCCGAGGACGAGGTGGTGAGCTGTGTGAAGAGGATGTTTCTGGAATACGTAATAGGACATCAGCTACTTGGTTGCGTGCTCCTGGCACGTAGATAATTGTGAGATCAGGGAATTCCGCCAGAAAGTCAAACCAAAGGGCAGTACGCCCAGAGGCTTTGAGTTGCTGAAGGTACGTGGGAGCCTCGTGAACCCGTAAAGACCGTTATTTTGGAGACCCGTAGAAGATGTGCAAGCTTAATTGGGGCAGAAACGAGGGCTGGGATCTCCTGATCATAAATGGGATATCTCGCCTGTGTTGGCGTCATTTCCTGGCTCAGGAAACCTATGGGTTGTCCTTTTTGTTCCAGTACTGCCCCCACGGCGTATCCCGAGACGTCCGCATGCAGTTGGAACGGTTTCGAGGTGCCGGGAACCTGCAAGGTTGTGTAATCAATGAGGCGCTGCTTCAACCTGCGCACCGCTTGGGTATGCCCGTCGGCCTACTGAAAGGTGGCACCTTTCTGAGTGAGATTTACAAGGGGTCGGGCAACCGTTGCAAAATCAGGTCCCATAAATATCGTGCAATAGTTGATAGTTCCCACGAATTGTCTCACCTGCGTGTCATTGGCTAAAACCCCCGGCCACTCCCTTATAGCCGAAATCTTGTCCGTGGCACTGAGCTGAATTGAGCGTGTAAACTATGTACGTT
>NW_013566341.1:0-1419 GCF_000499605.1 Eimeria maxima | reverse complement strand
GGTTCCAGTAAACTGCACTTTCCGACATGTATCTCCCAGACGGTTAGGGGGTCTGAATATGTGAGGTTCATGGGTCTATCCAAATTGTGTGCTAGCCTCTACGAGCGCAGTGTGATGGCGCCTTCTCACGAGTTAGGAGCGCTCGCTGCTTTATTCAGAAAGTATGAAATTGCTGGCTGCTAGAAGTGCGGGGATTATTGTTTCAATCTGTCGGATGTCAAGGACTGATGGCTAGCTGTATTGATGCATATTCACAATGTTTCAGTGTGACGACATAGGAGCTCAAAAGTGTATATAGTTAGCATATACAGAAGGAGGATGGTTTTGCAGTCATCCGAAATGTGTGCTGGCCTCTACGAGCGGAGTGTGATGAAGCCTTCTCATGCGATGGAAACGCTCGCTGTCTTGTACAGAAAGTATGGAAATATGTGGCTGTTGGAAGTGCGGGGATTATTTGAGGAGCTGCGCATAGTTTTGCAACTAGAGCAGTGTATAGGGAGCAGGACGGTGCTGGAGCAAGTTTATCATCTTGATCCAGTTATTGTTAGATTAATATGTTACAGTCTGTCGGATGTCAACGACGGGTGCCTATCTGCACGGATGCTGATTTGTGATGTGTGAATGTAAGACGGATTAGGTGCTTTTTGTAGGATTGGACGTGTTGAATGCTCATTGCGGCTGGATGGAAAAGAGCATATCGTGCAGAGATCGCACAGGTGACTGACCTTGTGAGTTCATTTAAGCTATTTCGTATTCGCACTAGGTGCAATTTATGAATAATGTCAATGGTGTGCTTTCTAGCAAGACATCTCTTAGCTCTTTGTTTGCAGCACAGTTCGCCTCTCCTGAGAGTCGGTCCCGATAGAAGACACCTTAGGGCTAGTGCAGGAATTAGAACGCCTAGTGCCGAGAGATTGTTCTTGTTTGGCGATATTCGTTAATTTATGCAAGAAGCAGTGATTCGACTACGAGCTGTCATGCAACCATCTGCAGCGTTATTGAGCTTAGTATTGGAGTTGCCTGTAGGTCTCTGGCCCTGGTTGGAATCAGCTGCAGATAGGCGTGTACGCAATACTTGGCGGCATGATAGCCGACTTACATGTGTCGACATTCTGGGATATGGCTGATTCTGATTTGTGGTTCCGACCACCGTTGGCATGGCACAGAAAGTATGCACCGCGAAGGTGTGTACACAGCGAAGGTGTGTACACCGCGAAGGTGTGTACACCGCGACGGTGTGTATAATCCTTTTTCAGGCTCTCTGGTGGCACGTATGGATGTGCACCTGCCTCAGTTCAGGGTATGTGGCGTAGCTGATGCCGGTGTGTATATATATGTAGCTGATGCCGGTATCAATGCTCTACTGATAGATACTCATCCTGCAGCATATATATATATATATATATATATATATATATA
>NW_013566340.1:0-1546 GCF_000499605.1 Eimeria maxima | reverse complement strand
TAATGCGTGGGCTGTTTGGCGTGTTCTGGAAACGTGGCAGTTGCCGGCCATAGCTACGAGCAGGCTGTGTTGTGAACGGCTCAGCGTAACTATAGGCGTCGCTTGAGGATGGGTCTTGTTATGGGGGATGACAGCTTTAAATTAAGATTGACGTGAAGTGGTTAGTTCGACTGAATTTCACGACGTGAGCGTTAGCTGCAGGCGGTGTAGATGTATGTATCCCTCAACAATTGCTCTTCTGATGTTACTCAAGTTTCGCATTGCGCGGGTGGCTTGTTTGTCGACTACATCCTACATCCAAAACCATAGACTCATACTCCTCGTACCAGAACGACACGTAGAGGACAAGGTTATAACCAAACCAAAACAATGCAAGCGGAACGAAACGCAACTTCCCCACCAACAACGCAACACTTAGTACCGTGAACCGTGCGTACTGCGCACGGGGTGTGTACATTTTCATGCAATTGAAAGGGGAATGGCGCTAGCTCGGACATTATCGTAAATGTTGTAGACGTCGTCGCTAGACGTTGGTTCTTCGAGAAGAAAAGCAAGAGGAAGGATTAATGAGGACAAAGGCAGCATCCCCCCAGTTACACGCCGTGGGGTCTCTTGGCAATACGTTTGCACATGAAGCTGGTGAGTCCGTATGCAGGGAGAGTAGTCGCGCGTATTCATTGCAGACGGCAACACGAGGGACATAGGGAAATCATTGGTTTCCGTGCCATGTGGCTGTGTTGCAGTGGATGCAGGTTTGCAGTTAGGAATCAAATACAGCATCTGCTATTACGAACGATGCTGTTCCGCCGTGTGCATTTGCGCGCTGGAGGGGTCTACTTGGTTGGGGTTTGCAGGATTTCTTAGTCATCACCGCTTTGGTCGATATCTGCGGAAAGAAAGTGGTAGCATCTGGTGTTTATGCCTGTAGGAAGTGCGTCTTTGTAAAAAGAGTGGAGCATGCATGCGACTTCTGTACTGGGTATATGTGGCTAGCTGCGGCTACTGAGATGAGGAGGTCGACTGTGAACGAATCACAGATAGGGGCGACCGCCTAGTTAAATTGTGCGTTGAGGTTACGTAGATATGCGTGCAGTGAAGTGTTCACGTTTTGGTGCTGCTGGTATTCTGCCCGCATGTTGGACAGTTGAGCAATGTTTCATAGGTTTGAACGATGCAATAGTGTATATTCCTTCCATGCAGGGAGATGGGTACACAGAAAGTGGGTGTTGCAATATTAGCAATTGCAAGGATGGCAGTCTTCCGGAAGCAAGAAGGAACGGAGGGGAAGAGAGTTTTCACAGCATTTTTGATAAGTAGCATGGTTGTCGCTTGTTTGTTATTTGGCATTCTGCCTTGGAGCGTCATATGTACCTTGTCGAGGCTGCTTGTGGGTAAAATGAAAGAGGTGGTTTTGGACATGCATGTTTCACAACAGCAAGTGCCACTCACAACAGAAAGTGCGCTTGCGCTTCGTCTCTAGTCTGTGATTGTTGGAGAATGTCTTTTGTCTGGTAGTGTAATCGTAATGGAGTCTTCAGTAGATAGC
>NW_013566339.1:0-1877 GCF_000499605.1 Eimeria maxima | reverse complement strand
AGAGGAGCGGTATCCTCCCATGAACAGTGGTTGCATGCATTACAGTGCTTACACACGGACGCAGTTTATAATTTAGTATCCGTTATTTAAATTAATTTCAAAGCGGGAATTTTCTTGAACATCATCGTCACCTCCCCGACCACAGCCAGATCCGTATCGCTCTGTTTCTCTGGATATCCTCCTAGTCTTTTTCTCAAGAATTTTGCTCAGCTGCCAAACACAAAGCGAATATATGATTATCCGCCATGCGTTTATTTTCGCAGTAGATAATGGCGGTCCAGGGGAAGGGAGCAGTTCGTACCTGGTTAGATTGGTTGAGCCCTGAGCAAGGGGCAGGTGACGCAATCCATCCCTCCGGTAAACAAAACATAGAAAATACCAACCAAACTGCTCCAGAAGAAGGGGTTTTCGTTTTGCGGAAGTTTATTGGGAAGCAGGTTGGGGTCACTAAGCCATTGCTTGTCGTCTTTTCACTGCTACTCCTGTCTGCTGTTCTTTTCCGGGTGTCTAGCAGGCGCAGCAACATGAATTTGAGCTCCCCCGGGATAAGCTCCCATATTGAATGGGCTTCGCTGTCTCTCTATGATCACATCATACAGAAGTACTTGGATGAGCTCAACGATGCAGAGGACGAGATGAACATGGCCTGGTTGTCTTCTGGGAAATCTGTGCGAGAAGATTTTCGAAAACATTTCACGCCGTCGCTCAACGACGGTCAAGCGCCCACTGAAGACCCGTTAGCTACCATCAATGACCACGTGGCGAAGATGCGAGAATGTGAATTCCCATTTGATTCTTCCGCGAAGGTGCGGAGTGATTTCTTGAAACACCTGCAGCTGCTGCTAAGCATTTGCCGCACAGTCACGCTGCGCCTGGAGGAATTAAAGTGGTCAGCCTCTTTGAAAGAGGGCACAGCAGGTCCACTTGGGCTCCCTGTCTACGAAGGGCGTGATCGTATTCCTGACCGTGAAGAGACCTCCAGCATTTCTAAATCAGCGGAGGCGGATGAGTTCTTGGATGCACTGGGGATGGTTGGCAGTGAACCCTCACAGCCAATAGATGCAAAAGTAGCTGACAAACTCTCACAGCTGATTTTGGTAGAGGAGAAACGTAACATATGCAACTTGGAGGCCCGATATTACTTTGAGCGCTTTCTTCAACACTTTGGAGAAGATGACGCCTTCACAGCCACTCCCTCCACTGCCAAACACCAAATTCCATACAATGGAAAACCATTTAGAACTGGAGCTCTCGCACAAGCAGCTGCCCAGATATTTCGTGAATATGAAGGCAATACGAACTATCGGAGGATACGCAAGATTCACCAGATCGCGGATAACTGGACACGCGGACCAGTACTGGGGGCTGCGAAACAGCAAGAGAGAGCAAATGAGCACAAATTCGAAAGGCGGTTGCACACTAAACGTGATCAAATGCGTATGCTGCTTAAGAAAGGCATAGAATACGATGATTTGGAAATGATCGCATTATTCCTTCTCTAGTCTACCCGGTATTCTTTTCCTGTGTGTTACGGCAGGTGATACCACTTTTACTGTTTGACAATGTCTTGCGTCTGTGGTATATGGGCTAGCGGCTGTTGCAGTCGCAGCCAGAAATGTGCCACCTATCTTGGCGTTAGCTGGTTGTGTGCAATATGTGCTTAGCGAAGGGCACGCACCCAACAGGTACTGAGACAGTTGTTATCTTGTTTGGCTTATGGCAGTCTAGTGTGCCACATAATGGAGAATTCTGTCTCCCAGGAATCTAAACTTAATCCGCTACTGGTATCACTTTGCACATCCAGGTCGGTAGTGGTACGTGCTGCGCCGGTGTTTATTTCTGGTGGTTCAGTGGAGGCGGTTGCAAGTCCAGATTGC
>NW_013566338.1:0-1050 GCF_000499605.1 Eimeria maxima | reverse complement strand
TATATATATATATATATACACTAAACCCTAATATATTTATACATATATATGTATATCTGAACTCCTCCTGAACATTAAAGGACAAGCTCAATTAGTGTTTATATATAGGAGTACCATTATAGGGTTTAGGGTTTATAGGGTTAAACAAAATTAGGGTTTAGTGTTTAGGGTTTATGATTAGATCTAACCTGTACAGCAGCTGCATGCTTATCTTCTTGTTCTTGTAATTTTTGCTGAAATGTTCTCTCGTCTTCTAATTTCTCCTCTCTTAATATATCAAATTTATTCCTTTATATATACAAACAACAAAGGGTTTAGGGTTTAGGGTTTAGGGTTTAGGGTTTAGGGTTTAGAATATACATAAATTAGGGTTTAGGGTTTATAGTTGGACTATACAATTGGTTTGTTCAAGCCTCTTAATGTTTTACTTTAAATCTTTGTGTTGAAATATTTAGGGTTTCCAAAATTAGGGTTTAGGGTTTAGGGTTTAGGGTTTAGGGTTTAGGGTTTATGGTGTGTATAATATAGTGTTATATAGGAAATTGTGTATTGAATATATTGATGAAAGTTGTATAATGTGGTCATGATATGTTGCCTTAAATATTTATATATAATGAATATATCTATATATAAATTAGGGTTTAGGGTTTAGGGTTTAGGGTTTAGGGTTTAGGGTTTAGGGTTTAGGGTATAGTATAATATACTGTTCTGCAGCGATTTCTTTATTGAATTTATGTTCAAGTTGTCTCATTGCTTCCTTATGTGTTGCCTCGAATCTTCTTTGTTGGAAGATCATTTGATTAGATATATCCTCTATTTGTCTTTTTAGTTCTTTTATTTGTGTTTGTTTCTCTATAAGTTGTTCTCTTTCTACTAATACTTCCCATGAATTATCATCATTATTATTTATATTATTATTATTTATAGGACTTGTACTTCTTGTTGCTGCTGCTGCTGCTGCTGCAGCTGCAGCTGCAGCTGCTGCTGCTTCGGCTGCTGCACTACCACCTCCACCTCCACCTCCACCAGCAGCAGCAGCAGCAGCAGCTC
>NW_013566337.1:0-1302 GCF_000499605.1 Eimeria maxima | reverse complement strand
ACGGTTACTATTAGGATGTAAGGCCTACGAGATGAATGATCTCCGCGTAATGCTGCGTGGCAGAGCAGCTCTCCATTCGGTTTGACGGTCGTTGGTCGATTGTGCTAGGATGTTTACCTCCACGATACCGTCCATTAGTACACTGCCAACAAACCCAATACATAGGTGCATAGGGGAATGTCTGCGAATATGTAATGCCTTCTCCTCTTTCATGTTGGCCTATCAACGTTCTGTTGCATGTGCTAGAGGGGTGCCGAAGGACGGCGGCTGCATCTCCCAGAGTTATTTCAGCAGATTGCCGGGAAACGAAAGCACTTTTTCTCAAGGATAACTGTCCTCTAGCTGCGGGCATAATTGCACGACGGCAGCACCGTTTAATATCTACGGTTACGATTAGAAAGTAAGGCCTACGAGATGAATGATCTCCGCGTAATGCTGCGTGGTAGAGCAGCTCTCCATTCGGTTTGACGGTCGTTGGTCGATTGTGCTAGGATGTTTACCTCCACGATACCGTCCATTAGTATATTGCCAACAAACCCAATACATAGGTGCATAGGGGAATGTCTGCGAATATGTAATGCTTTCTCCTCTTGCATGTTGGCCTATCAACGTTCTGTTGCATGTGCTAGAGGGGTGCCGAAGGACGGCGGCTTCACTGTGCAGAGTTATTTCGGCAGAGCGCCGAGAAACGAAGGCTTCTTTTCAATCAAGGATAACCGTCCTCAAGCTGCGGGCGTAATTGCACGACGGCAGCACCGTTTAATATCTACGGTTACTATTAGGATGTAAGGCCTACGAGATGAATGATCTCCGCGTAATGCTGCGTGGGAGAGCAGCTCTCCATTCGGTTTGACGGTCGCTGGTCGATTCTGCTAAGATGTCTACCTCCACGATACCGTCCATTAGTATATTGCCAACAAACCCAATACATACGTGCACAGGGCGATGTTTGGGAATATGTTATGCCTTCTCCTCTTGCATGTTGGCCTATCAACGTTCTGTTGCATGTGCTAGAGAGGTGCCGAAGGACGGCGGCTGCATCTCCCAGAGTTATTTCAGCAGATTGCCGGGACACGAAGGCATTTTTTGTCAAGGATAACTGTCCTCAAGCTGCGGGCGTAATTGCACGACGGCAGCACAGTTTAATATCTACGTTTACTATTAGGAAGTAAGGCCTACGAGATGAATGATCTCCGCGTAATGCTGCGTGGTAGAGCAGCTCTCCATTCGGTTTGACGGTCGCTGGTCGATTCTGCTAAGATGTCTACCTCCACGATACCGTCCATTAGTATATTGCCAACA
>NW_013566336.1:12500-34147 GCF_000499605.1 Eimeria maxima | reverse complement strand
TTTGTTCTGGATGTGTACAGAGACTCCTGGTTGAAGCTGTTTGGATCGGCCTCAATACAAAGGCACACAAGGCACCGAGCAAAACTCGGGTCGGGTATGTCCTTAAAATGCTTGTGGAGTAACAAGTTGTATGGTCTGATGGCACATCTGACACATTGACACCACAGCATTACTGGAATAACCCTGGGGAAGCCAAGAAAACAAGATGCTTCCTCCCTTGACTACGTAGGCTAGAGAGCTAGCTAACTAGCTAGCCAGCTACCTCAAGTCGTTAAATTCACTCTTTGTTTGACTTCCTGAGGAGCCCCAGCAAACCAGGCAAGCTATATTTGAAGAGAGGAGTAACCAAACATTCATTCGCAGGTAGACTGTTGACCAGTATTACGGGTTGCCTGTTAAATACAGAAGCTGTATTTTATGTGGATAAACATCCATTCGCAGGTAGACGGTTGACCAGTATTACGCGTTGTCTGTGAAATACAGAAGCTGTATTTTATGTGTAATAATTATCCATATGGCAATGAACGAAAGGACTCACAAATTGGCATTTGATACGGGTTCCTGGCTTTCTGTAGATCAGTATGGTAGAGCACGCGCGAGTCGGACTCATACTGCGTTGTAAAACTTGTAGCTGGCTTTCTATGGACCAGTGTGGTCACGCACGTATGAGCTTGACGCATACAAGCGCAAAGCAACTGAAACAACTTTTTGCAGCCTCCCTTTAAACGTATCATGTAGACACTGTGGTCGTAAGAGCTTCTTCTGTGGACCCGTTGCTGTCTTGGTTTATTAATTTTTATCCGTTTACTTATTTGATATCTCACTTGGGGAGAAAGGCCTACTGCGGCACCACATGCACTTTTGTGTAAGTGTTGCGCAGTTGGTCTCATACGCGGCATCGGGATGCAGGCCTTTCCGATAGGCATGCATGTACGGGCTCGCATTTGATAAATACACAGTGTAATAAGCGGCAACGAGACAGCAAATTACAAACAAGAAAAACAATAATCAAGAGCAAACTAAAGACAAGGGCCAGAAAGCACGCAAGCCAAAACGAGCCCAAAGCCCTCAAGGGAGTGGAATGTTTTTAATAATTAGTGACTAGGAAATAATAAGAATATAGCCCAGACGTCTCGCAGTATTTTAGAAGAGCACTGCGTGACGGTTAAATACTATGCGATGAGCTCGTAGTCCGCTGTAGTTGAAGGGAGCAGACTTTGCTACACTCATCGCTACTTTAAGTCTCGTCGTACAGGCCAAGTAGCGCATACAGGAGCTTTTTGTGTACCCTGTATGCTTTGCAGCTGCAACATCAGTAGCTGCTGTTGCAGCAGATGGGACAGTAACTCAAACAGAGAAGGCCGTAGCTGCTGTTGCAGCAGATGGGACAGTAACTCAAACAGAGAAGGGCTACACAAAAACCCTTCCCTCGTCGAGCCCTGTAAATTCCGGGAAAAAAACCAAGCTTGCAAAATCATCGCACAAATCCTTGGCCCTAGAGCCTTTCCTTGTGTAGCATACGTATCTGGTGTGGCAAAAGCATCAAACAAATAAATGGCTTCCGCCCGATAGTTTCATGAGACACTCATATTGGACTGAAGAAGAAAATAAGGAGATTTGCTGATGATGCAGGCTGGTGTCTTTAATCACGGGACAGGGAAAGGTGATTTTGATCCCGCTGAAGCAGATGCCGGAAACTGTAAAGAAGTATAAACAAACGACAACATTGCACAGAGCAGTGTTGGATTGGTTCTCCATATGCCCATGTATGGCGTGCTGTGCGCCTGCTGTTGGGCACAGTGCATACAGATATGGGAAGAAATCCGACAAAAAGGCCAAGGGATGATACCTTCCTTCGGTATTTCAGAAATGGAACACCACTGTGTATTATGTTCTAAGGCGGCTCTCAGTACGCCTCGAGTTGTAGCCACATAAACGGGAGTTGCACCTGTGTTTTGTTCCCAGCTGCCAGTTTTTCCCGCAGCATAAACTACTGCTGTTTTGCAATTTAGCGTAGCCTTCAGCTATAGGTGCAGTAACAGGGTGCCAGCTGCAGTAACAGGGTGCCAGCTGCAGTAACAGGGTGCCAGCATGATACGTGCGCCTTCTGGTATGCTACTACTGTATTTGCATGCCATGTTTATAGCCACCCTGCTAGGGATATATCTACATTCGTCTTCAACCATACCACAGTAGATGCGTAAAATGTAGGCTTTATTCTCACAATGATCCTTAGCTCTCTACCGTTTGCCTAATAACGATACGTAACAACGTTACATCGGCAATCTGTTTCTATGGGGAGGCAATTACCTAGCAGCAATGTGCAGTTCGCTTACACAGAGTATGCGAATACTCCAAACTTTCAAATGGCATCAATGAATGTGGTGGTTGGTGTCCTGGGAACACAACACAGTCTAGACTGTCGCAGCTGTGGCATACAGTCTAGCAACAGCTCAAATGCCTCCCACTAACACGTTGATGCTCGGCTTTTCCTTCTTGTGATATAGACTCCCTCGGCATGCTTGCAAAATGATTCCATAAACCAACAGGCTTGCGAACGTTATCAAGCAAGGGGCAACTTAATATACACGACATAGTGCATGTTTAGCCGTGTTATTTAGCAAGTGTGACTCCATCGACTCGGACACGCATAGAGAGAGTGATCCCCGTGAACATGCAGGCGTGTTGCTGTATCAAGCAAACGATCCCACATCCCCGTAAACATGCAGGCGTGTTGATGTATCAAGCAAACGATCCCACAGTCTAGTTCTTAACCCAATTTATTCACTTAGCTCTGAACAGACAGCAAAATAGAAACTTAAACCAGAAACTTAAACTAACTCTACGGTTAGGTACACCAGCAGTTGTGTGCTCGCCGCCGCAGCCGTTGCAACACTAAAAACCGCAGAGGCTGTAGCAGCAACCGACTCTTTCTATGGAAATTAGCTGGACCAAGACAGCGACAAAATCGTTCCTCACCACAGCGGATAAACCACTGCGTCTAGACTTTCAGCAGCAGCTGTGTCACCAGCTCAAACGGCAGCAGGAGTTGCTCCTAGGGATGCAACGCTGTGAGCAGCAACCTTTTGGAGTGACAGGACCGCTAGTTGGTGTTGACTTCGGAGAGGCGTGAAGTGCAGGAGCAGAAGCACAAACGGGGATACCAACAGCAGGCAGTGAATCCGGCAACACAAGCCATCGCCGCATCTGCCGTAATAGTGGAAACAGCAATCGTAGCAGGAGAGGCCACTGCAGCCATACTAGCAGGAGCACCACATCCATTCTACATACCCCAAATGGGCATGTTGGAGAGACCGCAACGGTAGCTGGGCATGCCTGTTCTACTGTGGTGTTGGGGACTACTACACAATCGTTAAGCCGCCAAACCAAAGCTGAAAATTTTACGCAAAGCAGTGCCCTGGTCCTTCTTCAGGCATTCAATTTTGGCTAACCACCCGGCACCTATTACGTCAAGCACGGCGCATTCTTTTACGGCTTCCAAGTGTCTTGGCACACTGCCTTGCGGTGACTTGGCACCTGTAGTCCACTGGGTCGCCTGCCTGAACTACTTCAATCGGGTCCACTTTCTTCTGCCCCTGATGCTATCGACAAATCTCTTGCTTTCTGAGCCTATTCGCCCCATTCAGCTCATTAAAAATAATTCCCAAACATGGTCCGAGTGCAGCTCACTAGAAATAATTCCCAAACATGTTCGAGTTATATGGCCACCCAGGGAGGAACCCCGGGTTAGAATAGGACTGACTGTAAGGAATACAGTTATGATACCGGTGACCTCCACTGGGTTCAGCCGCTATTTCAAAAACTAACCCCGAGAAACCAAACCGAGAGGAAACAACGCTTCCCTAAAAACAGCTTTCCAAAGCAAGTGCCGACGCGATCGACCCCTACATAGCGGGTCCGCCCTATATAACGCATATTCCCTTTTCTGAATATTAAGCAACTAAAAGCCCTAATTCGTAAATATGGCGATGTCTATTCTGCATCCATACTACGACTGCCGTCAGCTAGCCTACGGGACCAACCGAGCTACACCTCCCTAGGTACCCTATCCCCTGAACATTGGTACTACCGACTCCTTTCTTCTAACAATTATCCTAATTTCTAACATTTAGCAATACATTTGCCCCTCTCAGACTTATACCCGCATTACTCAACTCAAGGGCCTATTGTAGTGTCGTGCACTACAACTTCCCCCCTTCCCAGACGTAAGCCGGCCCCCTACAGTGGAGCCTATCCATCCAGGAAACCGAAAACCCCCAAATCCACCAAAACAATGAAATAACATGAAACACACGGAATTCACTACTGGAAATACTACTAACTTTGACGTAAACAGTGCACGCCCTCTCGCACGCGATTGAGCGCATCCGCACCGGTTGTACGCATAACGCCCTTCGTCTCCGCACAAGCCTTGCTGATAGACACATAGCTCGGCAGTAACGAGGACAACTTCAGCATTGTCCTACACATTGCCTCTGCAGAAGGCAGGTGAGAGTGAGGCCGCGTGTAATTTCTAGGTGCTATGTTGCCGTGTCGTATAGCGATCGAGTAGGTCCCGTCGGCATTTATGGCCTCAGCCGGGTGCGGTATTTTGGACTGCCCCCGCGTCCACATCAGTTGACTGAAGGTGGCATCGCCCCGGTTGGCCTTTAAAGTGCGGGACTGCTCAGGACTTTTTCACACCCAATATAATCGCACTGCTGTTGAAACCCAGCAAGAGTAGGCTAGCTAGCCCTTTTTGCCGGTTAGCGATCGTGTATAACCCATAACCACATGTGCGGGGACTGCGCACAACCACATTCCAATGGTTCATCACTCCATCACTCGGTTCCGCCTGCTCTATGCTCTCGAATAAAGGCATCTTACGTTCGCCCCACCGGGGGGTCAGGGCGGCGTACCCCCCACTGTTCCGCTGGCATGCCGAACTGGTTGCGGGCCAGGAAGGAGGTCGGCTCGATCGAGAAGAAAGGGGCGCATATCCGCATCTCAGTGTGCCTCTACCCCTGGTGGCCTAGCAGGGGCAGATGCGTGCCAAGAGGCACGGAGTACAGTTCGCTGAATCCATAGCTCGAGCGCGGTAGAGAACCAAAGCGCCCAGTGTAGTGTGTCGAGCACTACACTGAGTGCGCTGTTCAGTGCGTTGTTCTCTACTCTAGTCTATCCATCAATGGGAATAAATTCCTTGATATTGGTGGGTGGAGAAAAGAAAATTATTAATAATATTTCACTTTACAGAAAATAGTGATATGGATACTAAATTCTTCTGCGCTACGTCCACAACCGGTGTTCCATGCTTGGACACGCCACTCCGAAACCCCCTACCAACCACAACAAGCAAAGCATTTTGACATTTATGTGTAAAATATAAACAATGTAAACACTCTTTAAGAAAAGTGATAAGCCATATAGGGAGCAAATGGTGTCTGAAGGTGAAAACTTTCAATTATTCTGAGTTCAGCCTCAAGCTGTCTGTACATGCTTGGTATTTACAGTGTCCAAACGCACATCATTGTCACAGTGTAAATGCCAACCTTATTCATGTTTGGTGGTTATATAGCATTCTCCTTAGAATGACGAGTGGTATGGGTGGATTGGCAAAATTTGTACTCCTCGCCATAATCATAGTATGACTGATGGGCTAGAGTAAAATTTGAAAAATGGGTTTCGGAATTGTGAGCTGCTACCCCGAAAAAAAAGTTTAAAAGGGGAAGCGAGGGAGCACCAACTACGGAGATAAAACCAACCGTCTTCACACGTCTGGAAGTTTCCTCGTTGCAACCGAGTGTGTTGCTGCCTTTGTCTTATTAGCCTAGTAGTGAAATATGATATGTATGTGCACGAAAATTATCTCCTCCTCTTTATCTTTTCGTGAAGCTGTCTGCTATGTAAAAGCGCACATTCGTAGATGTGTGGATTTGACGACATTTCTACAGTTGATATTACGGTGATGTGTGGCACCTGCCTGAAGTAGCATGTACCAACGACAGAGGCAGACCGACGCAGACAGGAAATAGCAACTAGAGCACCAGACAGCTGCAGACACTAAATAGCAGCTAGATCACCACACAGCTGCAGACGGTAAATAGCAACTAAAGCAGCAGAAGCAGTCCCTTCCTCCTGTTTCTTGGCCGGATAAGCTAACAGTTCGGGTTTAGGGGTCGGGTTGTTTTATCCCGACACTTAGGGCTTAGAGCTTGGGGTGGCCTATCCCGAACAGGAATAATACAGCTAGCCTCAGTCATTTGTGTCCTTTTTTTTCTTCTTTTGTGCACGCCAAGAGGCTGGGTATTGATAGAAGGGATATACATTTGGATTACTGAATATAGGAGGTACGGATACCGTTCATTCTCGCGCCCATCAAAAAATTGATGTTTGTCGTGGTAATGTAGAGCAAGCACTTTGAAGTCTCGGGTTGGTGGCGCCATGGTTAAAGGTTGCCTTGGTATTACCGGGTAATTAGATATAACGATATCTAGGGTTTCGGGCATGCCGTTTAGGGTCTATGGGTTGTGCTTGCTGGCGGTGACCTATGCAACCGTTATCATCGCTTCCAGCGCCGTTGTTCTCATCAAGCCTCACATTCCTTTTCTTGTGTGTTTTCTGCATGCTACGCAGCGATTGCTGCAGCAAAGGTAGCACCTGGTGCTGCAACAGCTGCAGCACCAGGTGCTGTTGTCTACTGGTGTTACTGCCTCTGTTTCCCACGTTTCAGCAAAATTGTCAGGCAGTTTATGTGTGCGTTAGGAACCAGAAGGGCCCTGTCTGTACTGGTTCTATTAGTGCTGCTGGTGCTGCTTCTGCCTCTGCTGCTGCCTTTTTCGCTGTGGGAGACTGTGTGTCTTGGTGCTACAGACTACACGGAAAGGCAGCCGAGCATGGCGGCCTCTTCGACTAGCAGATGGAGTTGTAGCGCCGTAGATCCACGCTTCTGCATTTGCTGCTGCTGTCTGTGTTGCTGCCGGCTCGAGGAAGCACCGCCGTCTAATGCTGTCCGCCTTCAGTTCAAGTCCTCAGATTTCCTTCATCCGTGATGCTTGTGTCTCTTCTCTGCCTTTTGTTTATGTCTGCCCCTACTCCTAATGTCTCTATTGCTGTTTAGAAACAGAAAACGGAGGTGTCTCCTTGTCTTCTCCCCCTCTTCTGTCTCCCTCACCCTCAGCCGTGAATGTCGGCTATCGCAGCAAAGCCCCACTAGCAAAATCCACCCTTTGGCGGCACATATATCAAGGCTCCTCTTGCTGCTACTGCTGCTACATTTGCTGTGCTTTGCTCCTCTTCCGCTGTGCATTCTCCCCCCTTTTGTACCTTCATCAATGTCGCGGCACGCTCTGCTGCAAGAGCACCAGCTGCTGCTCCTGCTGGTGCTCCTGCTGGTGCTCCTGCTGGTGTTCCTGCTGGTGCTCCTGCTGCTGCGATTGCCGCTGCGGGATATCGTTGACGTTCCTTCCCCCTGAGGCTTTTGTGTCCCTTCAGTTTCCGTTCTGCCGCTCGCCGTCGAATGCCGCTTCTCCTTGTCAACTGCATACCTGTTGCTGCTGCTGCTGCCCCCGTCACTTCTTTTTCGGGAGCTTCTTCTAGAACGGTTGCACCTGCACCGGGGGCTGCTGGATGCTTCGTCTTTGCTGCGTTTGCTGCTTTTGCGTTTGCTGCTGCTGTGCGTGCCTGTGTCCTTAGGACATCTGCTGTTGCGGTATTTACTACCACGACGTTTGCTGCTGCTGCCGCCACTGCCGCACCTGCCGGTATCTGCCTCCAGAACATGTTGTGAAGAATTAACTGCAGTATCCTCAGCAGCTAAACAACGCTGTGACCGCCAGTCCCTACTGGTTCTGCGTCTGCTGTTGCTGCGTCTGCTGTTGCTGCATCTGCTGTTGCTGCGTCTACTGCTGCTGCAGTTGGCATTCTGAGTGCTGCTACAAGACTTCTTGCTGCTGTGGCTGTGCCTGCTGCTCCTCCGTTCGCTATTGCACTGGTCGTCACGTGCGCTACGACGCTTGCCGTTGCCGCTGCTGCTACTGCTTCTACTGCATTTCAGTCTGCTACTATCGTCGTTGAAGTGACTCTGCCTTGTGCGCTTGTTGCTGATTATGCACCTTCTGCTGTTGCTGCTGCTGCTCCTCCTGCTTCCATTGCTGCATCCGTTGCTTATGCTTGTGCTTCTGGTGCTCGGATCTCCATCATCGCTGCTGCTCTGGCTGCTGCTCTGTTTAATGTTGCTGCGTCTGCTGCAGCTGACCTCTTCGTTGTCACCAGGGCTTTCCGTAAAATGGCCTGGCTTGCCAAGTTTGCTGTTGCTCTCTCTGCTGCTGCTTCTGCCGCTGCTGCTGCTGCTACGGCTGTTGCTGTTGGATGATCTGCACTCTCCACCACCGCAGCGCACGATCTCCTCAGAAGGCTGTTTCCCGCGTCTCCCAACGGCTCCACAGGTGCTGCTGCTTCTGTTGTCGTTGCCACTGCTGCTGCTGCACTTGCTGCCGTTGTAGCTGCTGGTGCAGTTGATGCTGTTGCTGTCGACGTTGTTGTTGTGGCCGTCACTCATGTTGCTGCACGCTGCATTCGGCTTCTGGACGGTGTCGCTGCAGCTGCTATTCCTACGGCCTCTGCTGCTGCAGCAGTTGCTGCTGTTGCTGTCGCTGATGAAATTGTTATTGTTGCTGTTGTTCTCGCTGCTGCCACTTGTTGTCCTCTCACAGTCCGTAAACGTACTAGGGGTGCTAGGGAAGGAGGCAGTTGTCTGCTGTGTGGCATCATCTCCTGCTGCATCAGTCGTTGCTGCTGCTTCTACATTGATCTGTACTGTTGAAACTCCCGCTGCCGCTGCTGGTGCAGCAACAGCTGCTGCTGCTGCTGGCGGCGAAAACGGTAGGCCCTTTGCAGCAAGTACACTGGCTACTGCCGCCTGGGCTGCTTCAAGTGCTGCAGACGAGTCAAATTGCAGCTTCCCACTTTGCAGCTGCTGCTCTTGCTGTTGCTGTTGCTGTTGCTGTAGTTGTTGCTGCTGCCGTTGCTGCTGCTGTTGCTGCTGGTGTTGCTGCAGGTGCTGCTGCAGTTGCTGCTGCCGCTGCTGCTTGGCCTTAAGTAGGCACAATTTGAGTGCTGCTCGCTGCGCTAAGCAAGCGGTGAGTGGATGCTCAGGCCTCTCAGCTGACGACCTCAGCGAGATCCCCCCAGCAAATGGTGTTGCACCATGAACAATCCTGCAGCAGCAGAAGAGGCAGAACCAGCAACAGAAGCAGCAGCAGCAGCAAGAGCAGCAGCATGAACAGCAGCAGACACACAAGCTTGCTAAGAATTTAAGCCTCGTAAAGGCGTCTACCCCCTTGCATGCGGCCCCTAGACCCTAAACCGTAAACCCTCAATTCAAGGGGTCAGGCAGTAAAGAGAGACTATGCCAAGGAAGCGTCTGTCTTCCGATTCGTTCTCTACGTCTCCCTGTGATTGCCTCTGTCCCTTGTGTCTCTGTCTCCTTGTCCACCTACTTATTTTTGCTGTTTGCATGGGGTGTATAGCGTCTCTTAGGAGGAGCATTCTTAAGGTATTCTTTTATTTCTTCTATAGAAGAATGAATAGCAGCAAACACACGGTGTCGCTGTCCTAATAGGTGATCCTCCACACGTCGGTCTGTTTCAGGCAATCCAGCTGTACGTACACCCCGCATGTATGCAGCAAATACCCACAAATCCTGTTGTACCTACAGCAACAACAACTGCAGTAGCAACAGATACAGCACCAACAGCAGCAGCAGCAGCAACTGGAGCATCAACAACATTGACATACCGTCAAGAAGGGCACCGCACACATCGCAGGGCCTTAGGTCTTGTGACTGAGAGCTCGCGCTGCTGCTGCTTAGGAGACACACACGCTTCTGCTGCAGTCTGGATGCAGTCGCATTCAGTGTCTCCGCAAGAGCTGTCTCCCCTAGCCTCCCCGCCTCCTCCGCCTGACGCAGACACCACAACCATAAGCCCTAAACACTAAACGCTAAACCCTCGATCTCTCAAGCGAACTACGCTAATGGGGTAGCTGGTGTTGCAGAGGGCTTGTTAGAATCTCCTTTTAGCCGTCGCCGCAGCAGCAGCAACAGCAGCAGCAGAAGCAGCGGCTAATAGACCCACCCGTTTGAGGGTTTTCGCTATATCTTCCTCTAGACGCTGGACCTGCCTCTTTGCTGCTGTCTCTCCCTCTGCTGCTCGGCGCTGCAGCACACCAGCAAACACTCCAATCATCCCTGCTACAGCAGCAGCAGGAGAAACAGCACTTCCTGCAGCAGGGGAAGCAGCAGCAGCTGCAGTAGCAGCCCAACAAAGGGGGGGCAGCAAAGGAAACAGACATAGTAGCAACGCTAGAAAGAGACACAAAAGCTAGTCCCTCAGAGGGTCCCCCTAATCCCTAAGAGGGGCCCCCATGTCCCTAGGGGGGCCCCCAAGTCCGGTAGGGCTCCCCTAAGGGTATTGTTGGGTACTGTTGTTAGTTAAATGATTTAATTTAAATCACATACAATTGCTTGTTGTATTTTACGTCGTGCATAATCAGCAAAAGATTGAAGGAGAGGAAGTGTCTCCTCCTCGAAGCCAAAGCGTTGTGTCTTACGGAGGTGTCTGTACACCTCACGTTGCTGCAGGTTGTGCTGCAGGCGGCAAGGAGAGAAACCTAGCCGCTGCTGCTAAGCGACACATGCAGCAGCAGCAGCAGCAGACAGATACAGACAAAGACAGACTGTTAACACAAGACACACAATGCACTAGCAACTACACTGCAGCAGCAGCAACGCTGCAGCAGCAACGGACACACAACAGCAGAATGGCAGCAGCAGCAACAACGGAGCAGCAGCAGCAGCAGTAAGAGACATATAAAATGCAATATTGGGGCAGTTTTAGCGTCATAAGCGAACCTTCTGCACACACACACCAGCAGCAGCAGCAGCAACAACAACACCAAATGACTCAAATCCACGCAGACACAGCAGCAAGAGCAGCAGCAGCAGCCAACTACATAAACAGCCGCCCCACATGCTCATTCAGCTGCACAACCGGCAGCACTATTCGCTTCAGCAGCATCACCACCCGCAGCAGCAGCATCAACAATAGCAGCAGCAACAGCAGCAGCAGCAGCAGGAGAGTCTTACAGCTCCTTCAAGAAGATGAGCTGGACATACACCTGCAAGGAAATGTCTGCAGACATTTGGATTAAGAAATTCCTCTGGTGTATTGTTGCTTCCTGCTGCACCCATTAAGGCAGCTAACTGACACCGCAGGTCCTCCATGCTGCTGCTGCTGTTGCTGCTGCTGTTGTTGCTGCTGTTGCTGTTGTTGTTGTTGTTGTTGTTGCTGCTGCTGCTGCTGGTGATAAGGGTGCTGTAGTCGTTGTTGCTGCTGCAGAAGGCACTGCTGCACTAACAGCAGATTCGACTTGCAGCAGCAGCAGATGAAGCTGCTGCTGCTGTTTATGCTGCTGTTGCTGTGTATGCTGCTGCTGGTGATAACGGCACTGATACGCTGCCTGCTACTGTCCTGTGCGGGCTTCACTGCTGTTGCTTCTGCTGCTGCTGCTCTTGCCAAGACCGTCATCCATACATATGGGTGGGCTGTCCTAAGCAGAACTACAAAGAATGCCTGACGTTGCAGCAGCAGCAGAAGCAGCAGCTGCAGCTG
Source organism: Eimeria maxima (assembly GCF_000499605.1). Lineage (NCBI taxonomy): Eukaryota > Apicomplexa > Conoidasida > Eucoccidiorida > Eimeriidae > Eimeria > Eimeria maxima. The sequence goes on along the minus strand of NW_013566336.1, from coordinate 22,475 downwards.
CGGCGCAAACTGGCGCAGCAGCAGAACTCGTCAGGCCTATATATAGAGACAGATCCAACCACTAGAAAGCCAATATGCTGCTGCTGCTGCAGCACCTGCAGCTGCCGACAGCTGCCCCTGGTGCAGCACCGCCTAGCTGCTGCTGCTGCAGCAGCACCTCCTCCGTGCTGCTGCAGCACCTGCTAGCTGCTGCTACAACACAAACATCAGCTGTAAGGTAATAAAAAGCTTTCCGCAGCAGCAGCCTAAGCTGATACGACAGCAGCTAGCTGCACAGAGAGGTAGCAGCTGCCTGTACACCTCAATATCAGCAGCAGCAGAAACAGAAACGGCAGCAGCGGCCGCTGCTGCCGCTGTTGCCTCCGCGCTGCATCAGCAGCAGCACCGGCAGCCGCTGCTGTTGCTCCTTTTGCTGCTGTTGAGCGATCTAATTAGATCTGCTAGCCAGCGGATCGGGGGGGAGGAGGAGGCAGCAGCCCGAGTATGAACACTGCAGTAAGAGCAGAATGAGCAGCAAATATTGTTGACTAAGGAGAAGGCAGGAGGAGGAGGAGGCGCAGCAGCAGGAGGAGGAGCAGCAGCAACGCCCATCCGCCTCCCTCCTCGCTGTGCAGCACAGCAGAGCAGCAGATCTGTTTATAGGAATGAGCCTATTTATATTGAAATATTAAAATATGCAGCAAGAAATAAATAAAACAATTAATTAATTTTGTTCTTATTGAGGCAAACAATACAACGCAACCCCCAGACAAGCTTGCTGCAGCAGGTGGGGCTGCTGCTGCTGCTGCTGCTGCTGCTGTTGCTACAGTTGCTGCAGTCGTCACAGAGGGCTGTTGTTTGCAGTGTCTGTTGATTATTCTTTGCCTTTCTTTTTTGTGTATTTCTCCCCGGTAGGAGATAAGATTGTTCCAATTGCCGCTGGTACTGCCGCTGCTGCTCTCGTGCTGCTTCGAGCTGTTGCAGCGAGTTGCTGCAGCAGCAACACCGCCGCTGCCTGCGGTGTCAGTGATCGTGCTTACAGCAGACCACTGGTCTAGGAGCAGCAGCAGGTAGGTACTTGCTGCACTGTCAACAAGACCCCTGGGCTTGCCAGAGGCCTTTAGGGCCCCCTCCACCACCAGCGGCAGAGCTGAAACACCAGCAGCAGCAGCAGCTGCTGCTGCAGGCAGCTAAACACACACAACCTGTACATACACCTAAACGCCAAGAGGATGCCCTCCACCATGTGGGAGGAAGAAGACACCTGGGAATCTCCCAGGCGCAGCGCATCCCAGCAGCAAAAGGCACAAATTGCATCTCCCGGTGCTGATACTGGTGCTGCTGCACCAGCTGCTGCAGCAACTGCTGCTACCTCTCCTCGTTATCCTCCCCCGATTGACCATCACTGGCCGTCGTCGGTGCCTCAAGCAGCAGCACCAGTACCACCACCACCACCACCACCACCACCACCATCTGCTGCTGCTCTTGCTGCCGCTGCTGCTGCTGGACTGCAGCAGGACGACGAGATGCTGCTAGGAGAAGAATCAGTATGTGATCCCCACGTTAGACTCTGCAGCAGCGAAAGTGCAACAGAGGCCTTTCCTGTTGTGGGGCCAGCCCGCAGCGCTGGTGTTACAGGAACTGCAGCAGGAACAGCAGCAGGTGCTGCAGCAGCACCTGCTGGTGCAGGACAGTTGGGGGATTGGCGCGATGCACCCGATCCAACAACTGCAGCAGAAGCAGATGTCAGTCCTGCAGGAGATGGATTCTCTGCTGCAGCAACGGCACAGCTTCAACGGGAGACCAAGGACATGCAGCAGCAGCAGGCAGCAGCAGCAGAGCAAATGCGGCGCCTACGTCTGCACCAGCAGCAGCAGCATCTGACGGTGTGTGCATGCGGGGGAGAGACGGTTGCAGCAGCTGTGGAGCGGCTTGCTGCTGAGCTGAAGGGGGTTCAGCAGCAGCAGCAGCAACAGGAGATATTGTTGCAGCAGCTGCTGCAGCAGCAGACAGCAGGCCAGCAGCTAATGAAGCAGATTTTAAGTCTTATGCAGTCAGGCCGCAGCGGAATAGAGACGGCAGCAGCCGCAAGTGCAGCAGCCGCAGCAGCAGCAGCAGCAGCAGGCAGCAGCACGGAGGCCGCGAGAAGGGGTCTTAGGAGAGGGCACATTGTGTCTCCCCCGACCCCACCAGCAGCAAACGGATCGCATGCAGATTTGCTGCAGCAGCAGTTGCTGCTGCGGCAGCAGCAGCAGCGACTAGCAGAGGAGCGTCGGCAGCAGGAGTTGCACCAGCAGTTGTTGCTGCAGCAGCAGCGTGAGCGTGAGCAGCAACAGCGTGAGCAGGAGCAACGCCGGCTGCTGCTGCTGCAGCAGCAGCAAGAAGAAGAAAGGAAAAGAAGAGAAGAAGAGCAGCGCAAGAAGAAGGAAGCACTGCAGCAGAAGCATCAGGCATTAATGTCTTCCCTTATTAAGGGGGGAGGCAGCAGCAGCAGCATATTTGCTGAGCCGCAGCCTAAGAATGGGTCATCAGGTAGCCTATTCGATGAGTAAGTGCTGCTGCTGCTGCTGCTGCTGCTGTTATTGTTGTTGCTGTTGTTGCTGTTGTTGCTGATCGTTACTGTGTTACGTACTGATTCAGCTGGTGGCTGCTGCTGCTCTGATATGCCAGCAGCAACGCCCGACACCGTTGCTGCAGCAGTAGCAGCAGCAGCACCCATTTACTGCGGAGTCTGAGATCGCAGGCGCAGCAGCAGCAGCAGCAGCAGCACCAATTAACTCTGGGATATATAAGTGGCAGCGAGCGCAGCAGCTGCTGCAGCTGCTGTGCCAGGAGCTGCTCAGCTACTGCTGTGGTGGCGGCGCCATTGGCGCCCATTTGTGTTCACTATTGCTGCTGCTGCTGCTACAGTGTGCATGCAGCATAATGTGTCGGGCTTTTTTGGTTGCTGGCAGCAGCAGCAGCAGCAGACAAACAACCTCTGACCGTTGGGCAGTAAATGCCTCCAATTGCATGCAGCAGCAGTACAGGACACACTTAGCAGCAGCAGCAGCAGCAGCAGCAGCAAGAAGTAGATAGTGCAGAAGAAGACACATACATGCATTTAAACAACTTAATTGTGGGGCCCCACACCACCTCCTGGAGTCCCCTACGGGGGGCCCCTCCAGCTGTCTCTGTCTCTGCAGCAAACGGGATACGGTAAACGGGGGGCCATGGGGGCCCCTAGGGGGCCCCTGGGGTAGATACACTTACCAAGAGGGAAGAGGGGCCCTCGATTGTGAGTAGAGAGGTACCCTTGGGGGCCCCCAAGAAGGTAATTATCTACCTAGTAACCTAGTAGAGATATCTACGTGGGGGCCCCTGGGGGATCCCCAACAGAGGCCTCTAGGGGACCTTAAGAGGCCCCTCAGAAGCCCAAATAGGGTACAGTGCAGGGGACCATTAGGGTACCGTAGGGTACTGCGGGGGGCCCCATCCGCGTACAGTTCGGGTTAAAGGGAGATATTCACGGAGGGAGAAGAGGGCCTCGTCTATTCGTCGCAGCAACAGAAGTGCAGCAGCAGCTTCCTCTCGAGGGTCTTGCAGCTGCTGCAGAGCACCAGCAGCTGCTTCAGGAGGCGCTGCTGCTGCTGCTGCTGCTGCTGCTGCTGCCGTGCCTGTACACCGCAGATGGTCTTCAACTTCAGCCCATAGCTGGGGATTTGCTGCAGGGAATTGATCTAGTAGCTGCTGGCAAAATGCTGCTGCTTTGGATACCACGCTGCTGCTGTTTCTGTTGTTGTTGTTGCTGCTGCTGTAGGGGTCGAAATAGTAGAAGGCAGCAGCGCGAAGCAGCAGCAGCTGCTGCGACAGGCTTCTTGGCTGCTGCTTTACTGTAACAACTGCAGCAGCAAGCTGCAAACTCCGCATCTCCCCTGCTTCCTGATCCTCTACGTGGAGGCCTAGGCGCTGCAGCAGCTGCTGCCTGGGTCCCTCATACTGGACGCGCTGTTGCTGCCATAGAAACGCAGCAGCAGCAATCCGTAGCAGCAGCGGCTGCGTTGCTGCTGCTGCTGTCGTGCTGCAGTAGATGCTGCTGCGGCTCCCTCGAATGAGAGTCTCTGCAACATCCAGTGCAGCTTGCTGCTGCTGCTGCAGCACCGTAACATCAGCAGCGTCAGCAGCAAATGCAGGAGAGAAGCAGCAGCTTGTTAACGAGGCAAATTGCTCAGCCAATGCCCAATGAGGAGACTGCTGCAGCAGTCCTTTCCAATCCACTGCGGGGATCACAGCGCTGCTGCTGCTGCTGCTGCTGTTGCTGCTGCTGCTGATAGGAGTAGTGAAGGGAATACTCGAGCTTACCAACGGGGTTAAAGCAGCAACAGCAGCATCGCCGTGGCAGCCAGTAGCTGCTGCTGCTGCTGCTGCTGCGGGTTCCGTCCCAGTTGTGTTAACAGAGAAGATACGGGTTAGTGGCATGACCTGCTGCCGTTGCTGCTGCTGCTGCTGCAGATGCCGCATTGCTGCTGCAGTGCCTGCATCATCGCATGCAATGACACCGTATATAGAATGGCGGAGGCCAAAGGGACTACTTAATTGTCTCTCTGCTGCTGGCAGCAGCTGCTGCAGCGCAGCAGCAATTCCTGCTGCACCTTCCTCATGGGCCTCAAGCCCATCAACTACAAACACCACACCTGCAGTCCTGCTGCTGCTGCTGCTGCTGCTGCTGCTGCTGCTGCGCTGCAGCACCTGCGCCAGACGCAGGCCTATTAGAGGCGCCGCAAAGGCTGACACAGCAGTATGCGCTGCGGGGTGTACGTACACCACCTTCAGTTGAATACGCTGCTGCTGTTGCTGCTGCTCTGCCGCAGCACCGAGGGCTCTGCGCAGCAGCAGTAACTTTTCCTTTAGGGCAGAAGGAGACATTCCCAAGAGTACGAGCACTGCTGCCGCCTCTGGTGTCTCGGCTGGTGCTGCTGCTGGCGCTGCAGCAGCAGCTGCTGCTGATAGTTGCTGCAGCCATGATGCAAGACTCTGCAGCAGCACCGCTGTCTTCCCATCTCCTTGGGGTCCTTGCAGCAGCAGCACGTCCCCTGCCTGCTGCGGCAGCAAACTATCTAAAGGGGCCCACCCAGACAGAAGCAGCGGCCTGCTGCTGCTGCTGCTGTTGTTGTTGCTCCTGCGCTGCTGCTGAGGGCCCCATATGGGCAAGGCCGGTGGAGGACGCTGCAGATTTGCTGCTGCTGCTGCTGCTGTGGCTTCCTGGTGCAGCTGCAGCAGCGCGTCAGCAGCTGACAGCAGCTCAACGGATACACCACATTCCTCCCAAAATTCCTTGCTGCTGCTACTGCTGCTGCTGTTGCTGCTGCATGCAGCATCTGAAAGTTTGCATGGGGTCTCTATTGGGATCTGCTGTTGCTGCTGCAGCCGCCGCAGCAACTCATCAAAACTGCATTGTGCTGTTGGTGGTGCTGCCGCTGCACCACCCCAACTACCTGCAGCAGCAGCAGCAGCAGCAGGAGTTGCTGCTGCTGCTGTCCCCTGCAGCTGCCCCACAACTACATGATTTGTTAGCAGCTGCAGCACAACAGCAGCAGCATTTGTGTTCTTCAGCAGCACCAAATCGCCTAGTCTTGCTCCTTCAAGTCCTTCACATAAACACAAGTCTCCTGAATGCAGCAGCAGCAGCAGCAGCAGCAGCAGCAGAATATGTTGTATAACAGCAGCAACAGCAGTAACGGATCCAGTAAATGCTGCAGCACCAGTAGCTGCTGCAGCACAGCAGCGGCTGCAGTAACAGCACTGCAACAGCTGCAGTAGCAACATAGATTGACAGTGAACCCAACAGCAGCAGAAGCTGAGGGGAAAGAACAGCAGCAGCAGCTGCTGCTGCTAATGTGCGTGAGCAGCACGACAGCATGACGTACAGGCATGCATGTAGCGCATGCAGCAGCAGCGAGCACAGATCAGTCAGCAGCTACACGGATGCAGTACAACAGCAGCAACATGTTAGCAGCAACACGAACAGGAACAACAGCAGCACACTAGCAGCAGCACCAGCAGCAAGAACATCAGCAAGAGCGCATGCAACCGCAGAACAGACAACAGCAGCAGCAGCAGCAGCAGCAGTACCTAGTGCTTCGATAACACAGCCTTCCTTCTGTGAAGTAAACTTGCTGCTGTCCAGCTGCCCCTGCAGCTGCCTGATGAGGGCAGCAGTACTCTCGCATGCAAGCCCTCGTTGCTGCTGCTGCTGCGGTTGCTGCTGCTGTTGCTGCAGTTGCTGTTGCTGCAGCAGTCGTTGGTGTGGCTGCTGGGCGATCTTCGTGGGCCTCCTATAGGAAGAGGCAAAGCGAGCTGTCTCATTTGCAGCAGCATAAGCAACAGTTGTTGCTGCAGTACTTGTTGCCGTTGCTGTTGCTGTTGCTGCTGCTGCAGGTGCAGCAGCACGAGCAGCAGCACGGAGTGTATCGAGAGCTATGGGGGTTCTTTTATAGATATTCCCCCTTGCCGCTGCAGCGGCTGCTCTTAACATTGGTGTATTAAATAAATATATTTCTTGTTTAATAACTATTTGTCTCCTCATTACTCTTCTTTATTCTTATCTGCTGCTGTTGCTGCTGCTGCTGCCGCAGCAGCAGCAGCAGCAGCAGCAGCAGATGATCTGTTGTCGGGTCGGTCGGCTGCGGCGGGGCTGCTGCGGGGGCCCCCCTAGCAAAGGGTTTATTAATGATTGTTTATTTGTCTCTTAATAAGAGACATTATATTTAAAGTAGTTATTGTGTCTCCTTATTCTTGTACCTGTGTCCTTGGGGCCCCCAAGACACAGCAGCAGCAGCAACAGCAGCTGCAGCAGCAGCGGTGGCAGCAGCAGCAGCAGCAGGGGCCCCTGTTGAGGTCAAGACTCAAGGAACAACAACACAGAGATAAAGCAATTATCCTAAGGGTATTCACACACACATACAAACTCTTCCTGCTGCTGCAGCGGCAGTTTCTGCTGCATTTGCTGCTGCTGCAGTTCCTGCTGCAGTTGCTGCTGCAATTTCTATTGCTGCTGCAGTTGCTGCTGCTTACAGCAGCTTTGTTAGGGTTCATTATAATAAGTAGATCCACTATAAACCCTTTTCAATATACTAAACCCTAAACCCTAAACCCTCTTCTATAAACCCTAAACCCTAAACCCTAAACCCTCGTCTATAAGGAGCTGCCTCATCCCCCTCTCTGTCTAAACCCTTTTACCCCCCATAGCTATGGCAGATCATTGTGGGGGGCCCCCGCCTCCCTCTTCTTGCGGGGCCCCCTCTGTCCAACCTCCTTGTGGGCCCCCCGCAGTCCCCTCATCTTGTGGGGATCCCTCTGCGGCTCCCTCTTCTTGTGGGGGCCCCTCCTCAGTACCCTCTACATATAGGGGCCCCTTAGCAATTAAGAAAAGGGATATAGGGGTACAGACAAGTGTACCCTCAAGGGAGTATGTGGGGCCCCGGGACAGGGCCTCCCAGGCCCCTGAATTCTTTAAGAAAGGATGGATGCATAGGTACTCCTTTTTTTTTTGTCCTTTTTTATCCCTTTTTATCCCTTTTTATCCCTTTTTATTCCTTTTTATTCCTTTTTCCCCTTCCTTTATCCTTTTTATCCTTTTTAATGCACTTTTACCCCATTTATTCTCCTTTTTATCCCCTTTATGCCTTTTTATTCTTTTTTTTACTCCCTTTAACCTTTTTTTTTTGTCCCTTGGCCCTCCTTTTTATTCCTTTTTCCTCCTTTTTCTTTCCTTCTTTCCCCCTTTTTAACCAATAAACAAATAAATAAATTAATTAATATAATTAATTAATTAATTGTATTTATTTATTTATTTATTTATTTATTTATACAGGCCTAAGACTGTCTCCTCCTTATGTATAGCTCTTTTTCTTATATTTATTTCTGCACAAATTCTTTCTCAACAAGAAAACACAAGAAGATTCAGAATCATCGCGTAAGAAATTATTTTCTCCTTTTTTTCTCCTTTTTGTCCCCTTTTTGTCCCCTTTTTGTCCCCTTTTTGTCTCCTTTTTGTTTCCTTTTTGTCTCCTTATTGTCTCCTTACTGTCACCTTATTGTCTCCTTACTGTGTCCTTACTGTCTCCTTTTTTTCTCCTCCTCATTGTCTCCTTTCGCCTTCTCCTTACTGCCTCAGTTTTTTCTCCTCCTTACTGTCTCCTTTTGCCTCCTTTTATCTCCTTACTGTCTCCTTTTGTCTCCATTTGTCTCCTTACTGTCTCTCTCCCAACTGTCTCCTTTTGTCTCCCTACTGTCTCCTTTTGACTCCTTACTGTCTCCGTTTGTTTCCTTACTGCCTCCCTAGCATTATTATTTGCTGCTGCTGCTGCTGCTGCATTATTATGATTTGTTGCATTTGCTGCATTTACTGCATGTGCTGCTGCTGCTGCTGCTGCTGCTGCTGCTGCTGCTGTGTGCAGTGGCTTTTTAGCAGCATTATTTATATTTTTATTATTTGGTACTTTACAATTCCCTGATGGTCTCCTTGTTAGACCATCGCCAATCTTTTGGCGATTTGTTAAGAGTTGTAGTGTTGCTTATCTTCTTGCTCTTGTCTTCCTTCTCTTTCAGGTCAGTATATAAAAGGGTTAAGGGTTTATGGGAGGGCTTAGGGTTTATGGGAGGGTTTAGGGTTTAACAGAGGGTTTAGGGTTTAACAGAGGGTCTAGGGTTTATGGTAGGGTTTAGGGTCTAACAGAGGGTTTAGGGTTTATGGAGTAAGAGAGGGTTTAGGGTTTAAGAAGGTTTAGGGGCGAGGATTGATGGTTTAGGGCTAACATTTTAGGGTTTACGGTTTAGGACTGTCTGTGCGATAGTTTGTCCTTCTTATGGTTATTTTAGTGTCTCCTTTCTTGTCTCCTTTACTGTCTCCTTTATTGTCTCTTTTTGTGTGTCTCCTTTTATTAGAAATTAGAGGATGTACGAGGAGGTCTGAATTCAATTGATCCTCGTGCAGGTGTCCCTCTTAAGGAAGTTAATTATGCTGATAGTTGTAATTCATGGGCAGGATTTATGGTACCTCCATATAAACCCTAAACCCTAAACCCTAAACCCTTAAAACCCTTAAAACCCTTCCCTTTCCCCAACAAAAGAAAAAACCTCTATACTATAACCCCTTATTTTGTTTGAAATAATAATATGTATATATAATTTGTGTTTATGTGTGCATATATATATCCTGTAATAAAAAAAAATAAAAAAAAAGGAGAAAATGGATATATTTGTATTAGCCCATTTTTTTGGTTGGCTTATAAAAGGACTCGTAATTCGAGACGTTCGACTTTTGTGGTTTTTATCATTTTTATTTGAATTTATGGAAATCACTTTTAGACATATTCTACCCAATTTCCATGAATGCTGGTGGGACCATGTAAGTGTACCTGCTGCTGCTGGTCCTGCTGCTGCTGCTGCTGCTGCTGCTCCTGCTGCTGATGATGATGATGATGATGGTGCTGCTGATGATGATAGTGTTGCTGCTGTTTTAGACATATTCTACCCAACTTCCGTGAATGCTGGTGGGACCATGTAAGTATACCTGCTGCAGCAGCAGCTGCTGCTGCTGCTGTTGGTGATGGTGCTGCTGATGATGATGATGGTGTTGCTGCTGTTTTAGACATATTATACTTAACCTTCATGAATGCTGGTGGGATCGTGTTAGTATTGGGCTGCTGGTGTTGCTGCTGTTGCTGCTGGTGTTGCTGCAGCAGCTGCTGGTGTTGCTGTTGCTGCTGCTGTTGCTGATGGTGCAGCTGCTGTTGCTTTTGGTGCTGCTGCTGCTGTTGGGGGTGGTAATGGGGGTGGTTATGGTGCTACTGATGGTGCTGCTGGTGATGGTAGTCTTTGTGGTTGTGTGTGTGATGGTGGTGATTGTGGTGGTGTTGGATATTGTATATTGCTGCTGTTATTTCTGCTGTTGCTGTTGCTGCTGCTGTTGCTTCTGCTGTTGCTATTGCTGCTGCTATTGCTACAGTTCTTGCA
>NW_013566336.1:0-5000 GCF_000499605.1 Eimeria maxima | reverse complement strand
TTATCTGCCAGGGTTTAGGGTTTACTTGTGACTGGCTCAAACGTGCCCATGGCAGCCCCACAGGGGCCCCCAGAGGGGCCTCCAGAGGCCCCCCCAAGGGGGGCCCCAGAGGGGACCCCACCGCTCATAGTGAGGTCGGGGGGCCCCCCAGGGGCCCCGTCAAAGTCACTAAAGAGACGGTCATTCATACTGTCACTTCCTCCAACAGGCTGCTTCTGCTGCTGCTGCTGCCAATCCTGCTGCTGCCAATCCTGCTGCTGCTGCTGCCAGTCCTGCTGCTGCTGCCAGTCCTCCTCCTGCTGCTGCTCGCTGTTTGAGGTTCCTCGCCGCACTTTGCTTCCGCCATCAGCAGCAGGAGCCCCCTCAGCAGCAGCAGCAGCAGAAGCAGCATGTGCCTGTGCTGCTGTTGCTGCCTTTGGCTGTACACCAGAGGGAAGCAATAGGGCTTGACATACAATACACTGCCCACTGCTGCTGCTGCTGCTGCTGCTACTGCTACTGCTGCTGCTGCTGCTGCTGCTGCAGGTGGGTACTGGTTGGTCTTCTGGGGGTTCATCGATCCATACAAAACCAGAGGGAGCTACAGGGCAGGGAGCCCTAAACCTTAGATGAAAGGGGCCCCCGGGGGGCCCCTTATTGGGTGCCCCTGGGGGCCCCTCGGGGGCCCCCAGGGCACGAAGAAAGAGGGTCTTAAATAGGCCCACAGTGATTTCTTCTGCAGGTACACCAGGAGGAAGCAAAAAACAATTAAATCCTTCATCATGGTTTCTTTCTCTATTACTTAATTGGTTAAGGATTAGCTGTTGCAGCTGCTGCTGCAGCTGGTGCTGCTGCTGCTGTTGCTGCTTCTGCTGCTGTTGCTGCTGCTGCAACACTTCTGCTGCATCAGCAGGGGGGAAACCACAACAATCCGAAGCCTGGATATAATATGTAGCGATAGAGGGGCCCCCAACTGGTACAATAGTCTCTGATGGGAGGCCCCCATGGTGGAGGCCCCCATGGGGGCCCCCCGAGGGGCCCCTACGGTATAAGGAACTTCCCCATGATGTAGTTTGCTGTATTTGCTGCTTGATCTGCTGCTGCTGCTGCTCTATTTTTTTCTCTACATAATGCATGCCCTCCCTTGCTAATTGGCTGCTGCGCTCTGCTAATACTGATGCCCAACCCTTTATATCCATTGTAAAAAAGAAGGGTTTACAATTAGGGTTTAGGGTTTAGGATTTAGGGTCTGATGATTGAAGAATGACGAATTAGGGTTTACGGTTTATATGGTGAGCTGCTCACTATTTAGGGTTTAGGGCTTAGGGTTTAGCAGTTGTTTAGGGTTCAGACGATAAGGAAGGAATTCGCTGCTGGCGGTTTAGGGTTTAGGGTTTTGTTGCTAGGGTTATTGGGGGTTTAGCAGCGGACCCAATGGGGCCCCTATTGCTGCTTCCGTCTCCCCTCTAAACCCTAAAATGCTGCAGTCTAAACCCTAAAATAAAAAGAAGAAATGATCAAAGAAAGAAGCAGCAGCAGCAGCTGTATATACACCCAGAGGTATATACACCCAGAGGTATACAGAGATAAAAAAAGAGGCAACAGCAACTCTTTCAGTGTTTATTCTTCTCTAAAAGTAATAAATAAACTTCTTTTATTAATATATTAAAATATTCGCGGAGGTAATAATCAAGAAATTTAATAGACAGTATGGGGGCCCCCTGGGGGCCCCCCTCTTCATATTGCTGATGTTGCCGCTTCTTTTTTCTTTTGTTGTACATAAAGGAAAGAAAAAATACTTTTTCTCTTTTTTTATTTTTTTATTAATTAAATATAAATAATTTACTATTTTATTGTTTATTTTCTATTATTACTCTCCTCCTTTCTTTAGTAAGCGCTTGTCTTATTCTTCTTCCTTTAGTAAGCGCTTGTCTTAAGAAAGCAGCAAGAGCTGCGGTGTATGCACACCTAGAAGGAGAGGAAAATTCTTCCTGGATAACAATATTTTTTTTATTTATATTTTTCTTCTCTCCCTTCATTTCGTTGTCTTTTAAATAATTAATTTTATTTTTTAAATAAAATAACCAACTTTAATTATAGCAGAAATAAACCCTAATACATGCAAAAGCTAGCTAGCTAACTAGGGTCTAGGGTCTAGGGTTTAGGGTTTAGGGTTTGGGTGCAGCGGCGGTTAGACATTATTGCTGCATTAGGGTTTACAGACCACTACGAGGCGAAGGCAGCACTGCAGCAAGAATATTTTTGCATGCAGAAGCTAGATGCAATTCTTTTCCTTGCCTTTATAGGCAGAATTACAGCTATGGTATGGTAGATATTGCTGCTGCTGCTGTTGCTGCTGCTGCTGCTGCTGCAGTTGTTGTTGTTGCTGTTGCTGTGGTGTGTGATAGACATGCCACACCACACGGAGAAGCAGCTGCTGCAACTGCTGCTTGGACAGCAGATGCTGAGCCTTCTTCTGCCTGCTGCTGCTGCTGCTGCTGCTACACCTTCTTGCCCCTGCTACTGTTGCTTCTGTATATACAGGCGTGCATCTTATTTATTAGGCAGCAGAAACCCTAGCCTTAAGACACAGGAGGCGCCTGCAGCTGCGGCTAGGAGGCATGGCCAATTGGAAGGATGGATAAGCCGCCAGGTTAGGGTTTAGGGTTTACGGCTTAGAGGGATGATAGGTTACCGAAGGGTTGCCTGAGGGTTTAGGGTTTAGGGTTTGGGGTTTAGGGTTTACGGTTTGTCGCATGCAGTTGCTCTACAAAGATGATGGAACTGCGGTGGTAATATCCGCAGAGCTTTTGTGCAGACCCTAACGATTTCTTCACAAACCCAAAACCCTAAACCCTAAACCCCTAACGATTTCTTCACAAACCCTAAACCCTAAACGCTAAACCCCAAACCTTCAAACTGCACGTCTGCGAATATCTTCCTTCTTTCGGGTGTTTAGCCTGGCATAAATGCAGTTATTTCTCTTCATTTTTAGGGTATAGGGCTTGGGCATTAAGGGTGTAGGGTTTAGGGTTTAGGGTTTTGCTGTTCAGGAGAGCGCGTGAATTCGTGCTTGGAGGACTAGTGCAGCATCAGTTGTTTATTTCTGATACTCATGTCATCGGTACACCTCATACCCTAAACCCTGAACCCTAAACCCTCAGGATTGTTTTGAATGTGCCCGATGTAACAGCTTGCTGCAGCTAATCCGACGTTTCCTACCCAGCAAGCAACCTATAAATATATATAAAATATATATTGTGTATGACTTGGCGGATGTAGGATGTAGCGTATAAATTATATTTTATTGTGTATATTAATACAATTTATATTATTAATAAAGTATAAACAAACCCCCGATACAGTAGAAGTATCCATGATTGTTACACGTTATGCCTGTCATCCATAGAGTTGGGCGGGCAACAACACACAAAAGGAGCAGGCAGATGAGTCCATCACTCATTATGTATTAAAATAAACAAAAAAACAATAAAAATATTGAGAAAAACAAAAATATTTAATAAAAATATTAAAATAAACAAAAACATTAAGAAAATTTTATCCTTTTTAATACATAACGGTCACTACGCGATTCAATCCATGAGTGACGAGGGATTTGGCCACCGGCAATCCATACGTACGGCCAACCACCATCCATGGCCACAGCTCGTCACTCTTAGTATACAGCATGTAAATAAAAATATACAAATATACAAATATACAAATATACAAATATACAAATATACAAATATACAAATACAAAATACATAAAAAATATAGATAGCACCTTAGGACGGACGAAGCAAACATCATTCATTCATTGAGAGTGACGAGGGATCTCGAGACCTTAGCGACGAAGGAGCATTCCGTACGAACAATTGAATCAATGAGAGTGACGAGGGATTTCGAGACCTTATAACGTTAATAATCCCTTGTCATCCGTATAGTAAGCATTCCGTACGAACAATCCATTCTATGAGAGTGACGAGGCATTTGGAGAATCCCATGTCATTTTCCTCATACGAATGGGCATTCCGTACGAAAGACCTTTTTCGTGCGTATATACACAATAAAATATAAAAATGTATTTTGAAGCAAACACCCTACACAGTAGCGAATTTACAGAATAAACACCCGATACAGTAGTAGTATCCATGATTGTTACACGTGATGTCTGTCAGCCAGGGCAACAAAGCACATGAGTCAAGCACATGAGTAGTCCACTCACTGTGTATTAAAATAAACAGAACCATTATCAAAAACAATAAAGAATAAAAAATAGAAATAAACAAAAACATTCACAAATTTGTATATGTAAGAAAAAAATAGCACAGGCATTAAGGGATTCATTCCATGAGACAGAGTGACGAGGCGACCGCAACCCGTAGGGGTATGGCTAACGACCAACCATGGCCACAGCTGGTCTCTTAGTGTACAGTATGTAAATAAATGTAGTGACGAGGAATTTGGAGACGAACAATTGAATCTGTGAGAGTGACGAGGGATTTCGAGGCCATTCCTTCCGAAGAATTAGATTTCGAGAACATAACTGGAATCCCATGTAATCAGTATACGAGTACCCATCCCTTCGGTACGAGAAATTCATTCCGTTTGATTGACGAGGGATTTCGAGAGCATAGGAATGCAAGGGCAATATCGTAGGAATGACGAGTGATTTTGAGACCTAGAATGCTCCGTCAAATCTCATCTCTACTCACTTCTCCCTAAAACTCTGGATCTTACCTTGCCGGTTAGAGTAGAGTAGAGTACTGCAGGGATTTGGAGACCTAGATTGGAACGGCCAATCTCATCTCACATGAGTGACGAGGGATTTGGAGACCTAGAATGGAACGGCCAATCTCATCTCATGAGTGACGAGGGATTTGGAGACCTTGATGCAAGGCAAATCCCACGGCATCCGAATACGAATAAGCATTCCGTCAGAACAGTTCATCGTATGGGTGACGAGGGATTTGGATACCTTATAGCGACAGCAAGGCCGATTCCATGGCACCCATACT
>NW_013566335.1:0-1468 GCF_000499605.1 Eimeria maxima | reverse complement strand
CATATGTGGCCGAAAAGCAGAGCGAATGTTGCGGCGAAGCTAACCTGTAACATCTTGAGTGGTGTGGCGCTAGAGGCAACATTGCACATAGACTGCTACTGTTTGGGGGTGGAGAAATGTCTGCATCAACCTAGACTCAGAACACATTCATCGACAGGGTGGCGGTGTAGGTTCTGCGTGTGCGAAGGGGAGCATATGGGCATTCCGTACAAGCTGCGTGGACCACACGGAAGAACGCAGATGTCCTGGTCCCACTGGTGATGCTCTTCTCTGTCGCAGACGCGCTAACGGATAGTTCAACAGCGGCATAATGAACTTAGGTGCGCCAGCGCAACTGCCAGCACCCCATGAAAGGGAGCGTAGCTAAATCCAGTATGTGGCGCGCCGCTTAACTGCCTACAGGGGCGTGCGACCCCCTTAACGTCGACAGCAATGCAGACCGTTTGGCGGTGCCTGCTCGTATTGGGGTAGACGTTCAATGCAACACATGATCTGATCTCCACAACCTCCAACACAGTAGAAACTGCGGTATATGCGAAGCCCATGCAACGAATGCTCTCAAAAACGTATCCTGGTATGCCTAGCGAGTGCAGCAATGATTGCAGCGTTTTTGGCGAAGTGATGCTGTGGGGCGCCTGTATTGCCTGAATGCGGAACCAGCAGAACGATGTTAACGCGGGAGCATGCCACCGCCGGAAGCGTTATCCTTTGTTGAGAACGTTGGGACATTCCATGGCATATCCCTGATGAGCCATCTGCTCTGATAAACCGATTGGTACGTATAGTAGCAGCGGGGCGCTCCACACCAAGAAAGCGAGGGACCATACACAGGACAGCACACCTTCGCCCGCTCACGTTCTGCGGAAACTTGCAACTCCTCTCCATCGCTAACAACATGTGTCTCGAGGTTAATACGCATGGCGGCATGGCATAAAAGCTGCGCGTAACATACCTATTAACAAACAGCATGCTTCAGGCTCTCTGCACATGAATTGCACGTGCACAGGGGATCGCCCCACTCATAGATCCACTCCGGTTACCTTCACAGTGCATAAGGCCTGCCCAACGGCAATGCCGCATTCCCCCATAAAGTGCCATGCTGGCATTGCGTACTGGCTGCATGCACAACGCCGAAAACCACAGATGAGCCGGGCACACTCTCTAGCCCCGTTTTTGGCATGCATCGGCTGACAGAGACTTTGGCTGCGCCGCATTTGATTGTGCTGCTCACGGCCCACGTTAGGGGCAAACCGGGGCATTATGTCCGGTCGATTCGTACACCATATGTGGCCGAGCAGCAGAGCCAATCTTGCGGCGAAGCCAACCTTTCACAAATGTAACATCTTGAGTGGGGTGGCGCCAGAGGCAACATCGCACATAGACTGCTACTGTTTGGGGGGTCCAGAAATGTCTGCACCACCCTAGACTCAGAACACACTCATCGACAGGGTGGCGGTGTAGGTTCCCG
>NW_013566334.1:0-1085 GCF_000499605.1 Eimeria maxima | reverse complement strand
AAAAAAAAAAAAAACCCTTTTTTTATTTTCTTTTTTTTTAATTTATATTTAATTTAATTGTTGTTGCATGCATTAGCAATAAATACATTTATTTATTATTTATTTTATTTATTTATTTAAATAAATAAATAAATAAATAAATAAATAAATAAATAAATAAATAAATATAAATATATATATGAATATATATTTAGATATATATATTTAATTATATTTATACAATAAACCCTTAGAAGAGGATACTAAATAATAAACTCTAAACCCTAAACCCTAAACCCTAAACCCTAAGAGGTAAACCCTAAACCCTAATCTCTAAACCCTAAACCCTAATGGTTTAGATATAACAAAGTACGAATAAAAAGAAGAGGAGAATATTATTTAGCAAAAAGAGATAATAATAATTGAGGTGTACGTACACCTCAATTATAAATTAAATAAATAAATAAATAAAAAGAAGAAAAGTTCATCTTTAATAAAACATATTTATATTTGCTGCTATAAATAATAAATAAATAATTAATAAATTATTAATTATATTCTTGTCCTTTCCCTCCCTTTTTTAGGGTTTAGGGTTTAGGGTTTAGGGTTTTTTTTCTTAAGCCTCTGCAACATAGCAACAAAAAAGAAACATAAATAATAATATTATAGTATAATAAATATAATTATAGACAAACAGCAGCAGCAACAGCAGCAACAGCAGCAGCAGCAACAGCAGCAGCAGCAGCAAGAATAAATAATAAATTATATTTACGTATTTCTTCTTCTTTTAATTCATGACCTTTTACGCTAATAGATATACCTAAGAAATAAAAAAGATACACATAAATAAATTTATACATTTGCTGCTGCTGCTGCTGCTTTTGCTGCTGCTGCTGCTGCTTTTGCTGCTGCTGCTGCTGTTGCTGCTGTATATCTGCTGCAGCAGAGGAGCAGCAGAGGAGCAGCAGAGAAGCGCTTTCGTCATTTCTTTCTCAATTTTGTTGCTCCTTTTGCTGCTCTTTCTGCTACTCCTTCTGCTTCCCCTTTTGCTGCTGCTGCTGCTGCTGCTGCTGCTCTTGCAGCAGCAGCAGCAGCAGCAACAATAT
>NW_013566332.1:0-1827 GCF_000499605.1 Eimeria maxima | reverse complement strand
AGTGACGTTCAGACGCAATCAGCGCAAACGCCAAACGGTCTCACTCGCCTTCTCCAACGGTCACTCCAAATATTTGCACGCACGCACACACAGATTCATGCCTGCCAACAAGCAACCTGCAACGCAAGCGCCCCCATAAAGGTGCAGAGGAGAGTGTCTTGATACTAAAGACATACATGCTGCGCACAACAGCACTCAATCCTGACACAAGAGAAGGCGTCGCAACGTTGCAGCCATTAGTGTGCTCGCACAAAGTACATAACGCCCCAATACGCACATTTGCAAGGCAATGCACTCTCCACGCCAAATAGTTGCATACACCCAATCGTAGCTCTCCATTTGCAACATCAGAATTTATTTTTAAACAGTAGCATCAAAAGCGCGACGACGACACATCTCGTCTCAGTTGATATCAAGGAGAGCGACTGGAGCAGAACGAATTCCCAGTGCCCATATCATTGCAATCCTACACATCAGCACGCATGCAGATTCATGCTCGCAACAAGACAGACTGACACGTAAATGTGGCAACTACCTAGGCGCGCGTCTATGTGTCGTTCGAACGACACCTTTTCTGGTTTAACGGTTGCACGTTGTAGGCTGAAAGGAGGCTCCATCAGATTGGAGCGGACGCCAAGCGCACAGGAGTTCCACAATCCTACAGCGCCTTGATGCACACATCCCACAGGCGACGCCTATCGACTGTTGCATCTGAATTCGCCTCGATTTTCTTCCCTTGTCGATCGAATCACTTCGTGTCAGTTGGTATAAAAACGCGTGATTGGAGCAGAAACAGCTTCCACTGCAAGCCGTTCTACAGCTGCACTCATCCACACTCAAGCAGATAAGAATCCCCGCCTAAATCGCAATGCCGGATATGTGGATTCAATCTTAAGGCGCATATGTGTTTGGTTTTCATGGCATACTTGCTGGCCAATACAGCAATCACGAGAGCAACGCGAGCCTCCTCGTACTGCACCCAAGGTCACGGGAACACAACCTGTATAGCCATACTGCGCTGAAGCGTGAAGCTCACAGCTTTCACTATATAGACTTGCCGGCAGCAAGGGTTGAGTAAAGGCACATCACAACACCAAAGCGCCTGCCAGATTCTAGGACCAGAAGTGTACAGCTGGATGAACAAAATGACTCGCAAAAGTTCGAGGTGGACGGCATGCGACACAAGTGCATTATCACACGTGCCTCTAATGGGTATTGACAGGCGCCACTACCACCCTTTCGAAGTGTGCTTTGCTCGATGTACAACTGCAGCATCACATTCAGCATCCCGACACTGTCGGGAAAATACAGCGGTCAGCCATCTCCCCGAGAAATGTGGCGACTCCAAGTTGTTGGCTTCACGGCTGCAACCCCTGTGCTATCAGGGTTATCCGCCGGAAAGCTTGTATCACGCATAATACGGCTGACCGCAAACTCTACTAAATCTCTGACATAAGCACCACTCCTCGATGTTGGCGCTTTCAATGTATTGCGTTGCAACGCTAGTGCTTCGCAAGTTCACTGACGTCGATTGGAATATCAGGCCTCCATTCGCAGCATTGATACCTCCCACCAATTGCAGTGAATGTCAAGTGAACCTTCGATACCAGCTGGCACTCTAAAACTCTGTATTCAAGCACATGCCCATTCGTGCCTGCCCCAACGCACCCTACAACGTCAGCGCACCCTTCTACACGACGCGCCGAGGGGTGTGTCACTAAAGACATACTGCCTTGGCAAAACACCACTCAGTAGTCACTACAGCACAGGCGTCGACACATAGCAGCCGTTGGCGTGAGCCGCCAAAGTGCACAACCCCACAGCAGT
>NW_013566331.1:0-2115 GCF_000499605.1 Eimeria maxima | reverse complement strand
ATTAAACACCTGCTCACGCCTCCGAAATGTATACCGTCAGACTAACACACACGCGCAGATATCCTTCCAATGCGTTGTTATTCGCCAAAACACACTTTCTCAGACTAACCACAAACTTTAAATACTTCAAGCCTACCTTCGCCTGCCCTTTCACCGAATCCCCTGCATCACGTACCATATGCATCACTCAGCCACCTCACTGCTACGAGGCGCACGCTGCCTTCTCCCTCTACACTACAACAAACACCAACACCCATACACAAATCCCCAACTCCAACCCGCATATTCCTCACATCAACCAGCACACCCACACTAACCTCAATTCTGCAACACGCATACCACACTCGCACACACCCAAACGAAACTCCACCTAAGTGCTCTTCACCACACTCACTAACGCACCACAATACTTCTAACCCACTTGCTTCTATAAACCAACCCACACCACAACAAACACACCTCAGCAACAACCCACACACTCCATACACACCTGCTACTATACGCGCAAGCTGCAAGGCGTATGCCCCATATCTACCTCCTACCACCAACACAATACGCCACTCCTCTACCCTACCGTGCAGCTACACCCAAACCCATCAACCCATGCAAGACCCATGTCACACCCAAACACACCCCACACAATACAGCACCTGCCGGTCTAAGCCTAGACTGTCGTTCTCCACCATTCCCCCCGCCCACACACCCAGTTCCGCCATATAGTTAAACCCTCCTACGTAAATAAAAACCGTCAAAAAGCACTAGTGTCGCCTTAGTGTGAAGCGTAAACGCCAAAACAAAACACGTCGACAAAAGCGTCATGCCACAGCCAACACAACGCAACACACTCCGCACACAACTACCTCCCCGCACAACGCAACAAAACGGCTACTTCTTCACGACACTAAACCTCCACACTCACGTACAAACCCACAAAGCTGCACTACACACACTCCTGACATCAACCAACTCACCCAACCTGCCATTCGCATCTCCACAACAAAACCTCCACACTCAAAACCTCCACACTCACGTACAAACCCACAAAGCTGCACTACACACACTCGTGACATCACCCAACTCACCCACAAAGCTGCACTACACACACTCGTGACATCACCCACAAAGCTGCACTACACACACTCGTGACAACCCACAAAGCTGCACTACACACACTCCTGACATCAACCAACTCACCCAACCTGCCATTCGCATCTCCACAACACGCAACATCCACTAGGGCACACCTCCACCCAATTTTCCATCTGCTCCCACTCATCTACCTCCAAACTAAACCCACAAAGCTGCACTACACACACTCGTGACATCACCCAACTCACCCAACCTGCCATTCGCATCTCCACAACACGCAGCATCCACTAAGACACATCTCCACCCAATTTTGCATCTGCTCCCACTCATCTACCTCCAAACTAACCATAACTCAGCCAAAACATGCACGGAACATGACAAAACAAACACACTCACAAAACATAAACAACTAGCATTCAACAACGCAACACAACACGCAAAAGCTCCACCCAATTTTCCATCTGCTCCCACTCATCTACCTCCAAACTAACCATAACGCAGCCCAAACATGCACGGAACATGACAAAACAAACGCAACCACAAATCATAAACAACTAGCATTCAACAACACAACACAACACGCACTCCACCCTCCACCCAATTTTCCATCTGCTCCCACTCATCTACCTCCAAACTAACCATAACGCAGCCCAAACATGCACGGAACATGACAAAACAAACTAACCATAACGCAAACTAACCATAACGCAGCCCAAACATGCACGGAACATGACAAAACAAACGCAACCACAAATCATAAACAACTAGCATTCAACAACACAACACAACACGCAAAAGTGCCTAGCATTCAGCGTCCTGATATGTAACTCCACCAAAGACGTAGCTGGGCCACAAACATTCCACCAACAACCAGCATCTACTGCAAACTACAACACCCATAAACACCTAACAACAATACAAAACACATACTGCCTGGGCCATAGGCAACGCTGTAGCCCTAGGGCAACCTTCCTATCACCAACCCAATGCTGCACTCCTCTTACCTCCCTCCCAAATATCCTCAAC
>NW_013566330.1:0-1379 GCF_000499605.1 Eimeria maxima | reverse complement strand
GAGTTGTGGCCTTGCGATTGATGTAGCGAGTATGCCAGGCGTGTGACGGTTCCGTTCATTGCATTCCAGGACATCGCGCGCACAACGGTTTGAAGTATGCCTACAATTAGGGCGTTTAGCGTTGGAGGTTGTGCAGGAGCAGATGTTGAGTTGCGTGCGTGGTAGAGTTGTGGTATATCTGCTGTTGCTGATATTTGCTACGGTTTCTGGCATTGATAGTCGTTTAGGTTTTATAGGTAGGCTTCGGTGAAGCTATTTCCCTTGGAACGGACTGCAGCTTTGATGATCCGGCGTTTTGATCGGTGGCGTGGATGTTTGAGTTGTGGCCTTGCGATTGACGCAGGAAGTATGCCAGGCGTGTGACGGTTCAGCTCATAGCATTCGACGACATCGCAGTCATCAACGTTTTGAAGTATGCCTACAATTAGGGCGTTTAGCGTTGGAGGTTGTGGAGAAGTAGATGTTGATTTTGGGTGGATGGTAGAGTTGTGGTATATCTGCTGTGGCTGATATTTGCTACGGTTTGTGGCGTTGATAGTGGTTTAGGGTTTATGCGTAAGCTTCGCTGAAGCTGTTTCCTTTGGAACGCACTGCAGCCTTTATGATCCAGCGTTTTGATCGGTGGCGTGTATGTTTGAGTTGTGGCGTTGCGACTGATGCAGCGAGTACGCCATGCGTGTGACGGTTCAGTTCGTAGCATTAGAGAACATGGCGAGCAAACCCGTTTGACCTATCCCTACAATTAGGTTAAGCAGGCTTAGCGTTGGAGGTTGCGGAGAGGTAGATGTTGATTTTGGGTGGGTGGTACAGTTGTCGGATATCTGCTGTGCCTGATGTTTACTACGGTTTGTGGCGTTGATAGTGGTTTAGGGTTTATGCGTAAGCTTCGCTGAAGCTGTTTCCCTTGGAACGGACTGCAAGCTTTATGATCCGGCGTTTTGATCGGTGGCGTGTATGTTTGAGTTGTGGCCTTGCGATTGGTGCAGGAAGTACGCGAGGCGTGCGACGGTTCAGCTCATAGCATTCGAGGACATCGCAGTCATCAACGTTTTGAACAATCCCTACACTTAGGGCGTTTAGCGTTGGAGGTTGTGTAGAAGCGGATATTGAGTTGCGTGCAAGGTAGATTTGTGGTATATCTGTTGCTGCTGATATTTGCTACGGTTTCTGGCGTTGATAGTGGTTTAGGGTTTATGCGTAAGCTTCGCTGAAGCTGTTTCCCTTGGAACGGACTGCAGCCTTTACGTTTCGGTGTTTTGATCGGTTGCATGTATGTTTGAGTTGTGGTCTTGCGATTGATGTAGCGAGTATGCCAGGCGTGTGACGGTTCCGTTCATTGCATTCCAGGACATCGCGCGCACAACGTTTTGAAGTATGCC
>NW_013566328.1:0-1358 GCF_000499605.1 Eimeria maxima | reverse complement strand
TGAATTCGTTAAGCAGCATATTTGCAGCTCAGTAGATTCTTTATGTGGCAGTGATGGGTACGCAGTGGAGAGTGGCTATCGTCAGAAGTCAGGATCGTGCGGCAGTGGAGATTGCGTGATTCTCTTAGACAACCGTGTGGTGCACTGTGTAGGCTCTACAACGGCATGTTGCTCAATCAAGCAAGTACTTACCTGAGGGCAAATGCGAATACACGCTGATGAATTTTGGTGAAGTTTCGTTCCACTCTGTCTGGTGCGAGGTTTTGATGTGTTTGCACGGATGCAAGTCTAGGGAGTTGGCGTGTGAGGGGTAGTAATAATTCCCTGTGTTTTGGAACTGTCCGTGGATGCCTTATACTGGGCCTGACTGTAGCATCGCTTTTACATGCTTTTACGAGCCAGAGTCGACCATAGCAAAACCGGGCCAGTGTAGTAGAGGCTCAGAACGTTTGTACTGTGCACCCGATGATGTGAAGCAGCGGCGAGACGAACTCTGTCTGCGGATTGTGAATTGTGCACTGTGTGTGGGTGTGTCAACTGCAACGTTGTGACATAGCCGCACGGCGGCCAAGGCCATGCCTTTTGGGTATTGCAACAGCCTTCTGTTTTGCTTAGAGAGTATGCGCTGCACGGCGATATCACTTGCTGAACACGGTTGTGGTGGCAGGGGGCCCTGATACTGCCGGATGTTGGGCATGGATGCGTGTGCCGTTGTGGAGAATTTGGTGTTTCAATGCTATAAGAAGTAGGAGTTCGCGCTTGCTTAATTCAGGGTCGTTTCTTTAACCTACCGGTTCGCGATGTGTGAACGCAGCACGCATAGTGTGTAATTACCGACACCATGATGAATTCGTTAAGCAGCATATTTGCAGCTCAGTAGATTCTTTATGTGGCAGTGATGGGTACGCAGTGGAGAGTGGCTATCGTCAGAAGTCAGGATCGTGCGGCAGTGGAGATTGCGTGATTCTCTTGGACCAACGGCATGTTGCTCAATCCAGAGAGTATGCACCTGAGCGCAAATGCGAATACACGCGGATGATCGTTGGTGAAATTCCGTTCCACTCTGTCTGATGCGAGGTTTTGATGTGTTTGCACGGATGCAAGTCTAGGGAGTTGGCGTGTGAGGGGTAGTAATAATTCCCTGTGTTTTGGAACTGTTCGTGGATGCCTTATACTGGGCCTGACTGTAGCATCGCTTTTACATGCGTTTACGAGCCAGAGTCGACCATAGCAAAACCGGGCCAGTGTAGTAGAGGCGCCGAACGTTTGTACTGTGCACCAGATGATATGAGACATCGGCGAGACAGAGTTTTGCTCTGGCTAACGCTTTTTTCTGTTGATGGACATCTCCGCTCTAG
>NW_013566327.1:0-1427 GCF_000499605.1 Eimeria maxima | reverse complement strand
ACTTATTGGTGTTTCGCGTCCGTCGGATTGGCTGTACAGCGCACAGCTCGAAGCATCTCAAACATTGCATATTTGCTTCTGTACTACCATCTGTAGTGTTTCTTTGTGGGCGGATTCCCCCTTGACACTTGCATACTTGCATGGATGTGTGTTTGGGCTTGCAGCCGGCTAGCGAGGTCGTGTACGTAGTGAATTAGCGCACGTTTATGGAGATATAGACATTCCTGCGTCTTCAGCACGTACGGAGGAAGCTTGATGTAGGCCATTTGCAGATATATCTTGCGGGATGCACGGGACAGACAAAGGGCCAACGATTCGACGTTTGTGTTTTGCTCACCAGCGATCGCACTGCAAAGGTAAGGACAGCTTAGGGAAAAGCTCACTGCGTAATCTGGATGGTACGGTTGGCTTTGTGGTAGGAGCCAGGGGACCTCGTTTTATGCCTCCGCATGTGGAAGCTCACTTTCCGTATTCTTTGTTTTTGGATTGGCTCGACGCTGCCGCCTGAAAAGGACGCACGCTTTTTATCTTTATGCAGAATTCTCACTGCTATCGTTAGGAACAGCGGTTCAGCTGTCATGGGTCATAGCATGGATGAGCAAGGCGACAAAGCTAAGGACACCTAAAAGCAAGAAGTGGAGGTGGTAATCGCTATCTTACTCCCAATGAAGGGCACACGGCTAGGCCGCTTTTGCCGAGTTTACGATTGTGTTGTCGTGCATGTCTCTGATTCTGTACCAGTGGGCCTCGACAGTGCAGCGGGTGCAGGATGGATGCAATGTTCGGTCAGCCGTTCTGCAGCTCGTTAGTTCCTGGACAACGTTAGCTTACAGCCAAGCTGGAGCTCGTAATTACTGTAGCGCCACCACTATTTGAGACACATGAGAAAACAGGTCGAACGGCGATAGAAAGGTTTCGTAGACAGGCCTATTGAGATGTTCTATTTAGTTGTTTGCAAAGCAATACACCAAAATGTGGAATCGTTTCAGGGCTGTGAAAAATCTTTCCTGTGTATTAGTCGGTAACTCAGCAAGTATGTTTGTTTGGGTGGTGGCATGACATACGCCAGTGACAACAAATGTGACAGCCTGTAGCCCGCTAAAGGCGGTATTGAGTACGCGTGACCTCACCAGGTAATCGGCACCAGCTTTGGATGTGGGAGTACAAGTAGATGAAGCAAATGAGTGGTGTGGTGGCGTTCAGGAGCTTCCAACCGCAGGCAGTGCGATTGAATCTTTCCAGGAACACCCGCGAAGTGCTTGATCTTATGTATGGATTTCGCGACAGGTGCGTGCACGCTCAACCATGGCCTCTCCTTTTTCCGGTGCGTTTATGGGCTGGATGCGAGGACTACAAGTTAAGGTGTTGACGTTGTGGTGCCTTCGATGCCGATGCTGTAACCGGCTTGCACGCCCCACCCACTAGGA
>NW_013566326.1:15000-33421 GCF_000499605.1 Eimeria maxima | reverse complement strand
ATATATAATTTAATTTATTTATTTATTTATTTATTTATTTATTTATTTATCCCTTAATAGCATTCCATAGAGTTGCTCCCTCACGACTTCCTCTTATCCTGCTGCTGCTGTTTTTGCTGTTGCTGCTCTTGCTGCTGGTGCTGCTCTTGCTGCTGTTGTTACTTATTTTGCTACTCTTGCTGCTGCTGCTGTTGCTCTTGATGCTGCTGCTGTTGCTCTTGATGCTGCTGCTGCTGCTGCTGCTGCTGCTGCTGTTGGTTGTCTGTTTAGTAGTACTGCGCTTAGGTCTTTCTTGTGTTCCCTTTTGTTGTTTTATGCTGCTCCTCTGCGAAGCAGCAGCAGCAGAAGCTGCTGCTGCTGCTGCTGCTGCTTCTGCTGCTGCTGCTGCTCTTGCTGCTCTCCTGCTGCTCCTTACGGACACCCGCAGCAGCAAATCCCCCCACAACGAACTCCCTGAGCGTCGCGTCTCCTTAGAGGGGAGAGACGTAAGGGCATCATACATGCTGCTGCTGCTGCTGCTGCTGCTGCTGCTGTAGCTGCTGCTTCTTATGTTAGGGAGGTCAGTGCTGCTGCTGCTGCTGCAGATGTTCACGAGCTCGCTGCTGCTGCTGCTGCGGATATTCACGAGCTCGCTGCTGCTGCTGCTGCGGATATTCACAAGCTCGCTGCTGCTGCTGCCGCTGTTTAGGAAACTGCCGCTGCTGCGCGTAAGGAGAAGGCTGCTGCTGCTGATGATGCTGCTGCTGCCATTAACCAAGCTGCTGCTGCTGCTGCTGCTGTTAATGTTGCTGCTGTTCCTGCTGCTGCTCCCTCTAATTTGCTGCTGAACTTTTTCCGTGGGGCTTTCTAATTGGGGTGTATGCTCACCTCCGTTGCATGCGCAATGCTGTGCTGCTGCTGCTGCTTCAGCAGCAGCTGCAGCAGCAGCAACACTGGGACTGCTGCTCCTGTTGCTCTGTATATCTCCTGCTGCTTCACCCTCCTCCCCTGCTGCTGCAGCAACAGCAGCATCAGCATCAGCATCAGCAGCAGCAGGATCCACGCATTGGTCCCCTGACACCTCCCTGCTTTCCCCCTCTGTGGGGCTTGCTGCTGCTTGCTGCTGTGCAGCAGCAGCAGATACTGGGCTCTGCATGCAGCAACTGCTGCTGCTGCTGTTGCTGCTGCTGTAGCCTTCATGAGGATAACAATCCTCTGTCTTATATACAGATATAACATGCAGCGATTGACCCTCCACTGCTGCTGCTGCTGCTGCTTCTGTAGCTGCTGTTGCTGCTTCTGTAGCTGCTGCTGCTGCTTCTCCTGCTTCTGCCGCTTCTTTGGCTGCTGCTGTTGCTTCTGCTGCCTCTGTTGCTGCTCCGGCTGCTGCAGCTGCTCCTGCTCCTGCTGTTGCTGCTGACGCTTCTGTGGCTACTGTTGCTTCTGCTGTTTGTGTAGCTGCTGCTTCTGCTTCAGCTGCTGCTGCTTCTGCTGCTTCTGCTGCTGTTGCTGCTGCTGTTGCTGCTGTTGCTGCTGCTGCTGCTGCTGTTTTATGTATTTGTTTCTTCTTATTTTTCTTGCTGCTGTTTACTTCTTTCTTTATTGATTTATTTATTAATGCATGCATATTTTTATTTTCTTTTTTCTTTTCTTTTTCTTTTTCTTTTTCTTTTATTGTTTTTGTTGCTCCTTTCTTCTTTCTTTTTGTTGTTTTATTTAAATTACTTCCTTTTGCTGCTGCTGCTGCAGCAGCAGCAGCAGCAGAAGCATCTGCTGCAGCTGCAGTAGATGTTCCTTCTCCTGCCTCTTCTTTAGTTACTCCATCGTCCTCCTCCTCGTAGCAGCACTCTCCTCCTGCATGCAACCCGCTGCTGCTGCTGCTGCTGCTGCTGCTGCTGCTGCTCTTTTTAATCTTCTTTGCAGCCTTTTGTGGCCCTCCAATCTTCTTTAGTTTGCCACCAAAGCTGCTGCTGCTGCTGCTGCTGCTGCAGCTGCTGCTGCTGCCCATAGAGAGAGGAAAGGTGCTGCTGCTGCTGCATGCAGGCCCATCTTCTAATGCAAGTCTTGGGGCTTCCCTCGAGGGGTACTCACTAACAGCAGCAGATCCTGCTGCTGCTGCTGCTGCAGGCCCCACTGTTCTGCTGCGTGATCGCCATAGCTGCAAATCCGCGCATGCAGCAGCTAAGGGAGCTATGCGAGCAACAACGTAGCTGTGCTGCTGCAGTGCTGCAGCAACAGCAGCAACAGCCGTGCTGCTGCTGTCTTGCCTCTCGCTACTGCTAGCAAGGGAAGACACAACAGCCTCAAAGAGATTCAGCAGCCCATTCTCCAGCCGTGCTGCAGCAGCAGCAGCAGCAGAAGCTCCAGCAGCAGCAGCTTTTCCTGCTGCACTGGAGAGCATCAGCTGCTGCTGCGAAGGAGTCTGCGGCAGCTGCTGCAGCAGCAGCAGCGGTGCTGCTGCTTGAGGTGTATATACACTCCAACTAAGACGTCTCCGCTGCAGCGCAAAGACATCCATTGCTGAATAAAGTTGCTTCTTCTTTGCAGATAAGGCAACCTTTAATTCTGCTGCTTCTGCTGCTGCTGCAGCTGCAGCAGCGGCAGCAGCAGCTGCTGCAGCTTCTTTCTCCTCTGCTGTCATGGTTGTGTCCGCAGCAGCAGCAGATTCTTCTGCTGCAGCAGACCGCTTGCTGCTTCCTTCGGACGCGGCATCTGCGCATGCATCTGCTGCAGCAGCATCACTAGACTGCGCCAGCAGCATCTCCTGCTGCTGCTGCTGCTGCTGTTGGAGGCCATCGCTGCTGCCTGTTGAGTGTATATGTTTGAGTTCATGTGTGAGCTCGCACTCAGGTTGCTCCCCTTCTTCTGCAGCAGCAGCAGCAGCAGCTGCTGCTGCTGCTGCTGCATCGTGTGTATCTTCTTGCTGTAGCTGCAGCAAGTCCTTAAGGAGCTCAAGAGCAGCAGAAGGGCGACGAGGAACAACAAGAAGATCCTCTAATGGCCTTAAGCATGCAGCCCCAAGCAGCAGGGCATCGCTAGACACAGGCAGCAACACTCCTACATGCGGTGCTGCTCCTCCTATATCTCCATCGTACTGCTGCTGTTGCTGCTGTTGCTGCTGCTGCTGCTGCAGCCTCGCTCTCTCAATAGAAGCCAAGAAGAAACCCTCCTCCTCCCCTCCCCCTCCTAAGAAGCTGCTGCTGTATAGACAAGAAGGCTGCTGCGTAGGGGCAACAAACTTATACAGCATACGGCGTACAGCTAATACACGATGATGACCAATAAAGTCTGCTGATGTTTTACGACGACCACGACCACCAAAAAAAGAAGAAGAATCACCATTTTTATCTAATTGTTCAATAAATGTTGTCTGAAGAAATAAACCATTTGCTAATCCTTCTTCTTCCTCTATTTCCCATTGGCAAAAGAGCCCGCAAGCAGATAAAGGGTTAGGTGACCCTCTTATTCGTGCCGTCATCATGACGACAATATGATCAATTAAAGGGAAAGGATAAAAAGAACAGAGAGAAGAAATAAAAAGCAAGAAAATTATGTCTATAATGACGCGTTTTCCTTCCTTTTAGCCGCTTGCATGCATGCGGTAATTCATAATAACTAAGGAAATCAGCAACAGATTGTACCCAATAAAATGCCGTTTCTGCTGCTTTAAATGATAAATCTACCATAAAAAAAGAAATAAATACCAATATCCATGAATAGTTTTAAAATATTACCCCTTAATCATCAAATATCTCCTCTTGCAACTTCCTCCTGATCCTCTATGGTAACAACCATAAGCGGCGGCTGGTCGATCTGGTGGAAACTGCGGTGTATATGCAGCTCAAGAAAGCGCACGAACACAGCGATTGGGTATATTTAAATAAATAAAAAGAAAAAGTAATAATAAAGTAAGCAGAAAGCGAGGATCCTCAAGGATTATTATTTATGTTTGCTGTTCTTTTTTTATTTCCTTATGCTGATGTTTGTTGTTGCAATAACCCGCTGCGGGGTTCAGCAAGATCGCAGCAGGCTGCAGAGGGAAAAAGGGTTTTAACGAATAAAAATTGAATTAAATGAATAAATATTATAAATAAATACTTAATTATGATTTAAAAGCTTATTTAAATCACTAAAAAACCAAGAAAATATCCGCGCAATCGTGACAGGGCCCAACAAAAAACATGAATTCAAGTTTCCTTCCTCCCCTCTTTGAGGTTTCTTTAGCAACTACGGCATTTATTTTGCTCCTTTTTCTTTCATTAATTAATTAAATGTATCCATTTAATTGCAAATATATCCTTGAAAATGCAAGAAAATGACAAATATGTGCAAAAGCCAACCCCCTAGTTGTAGAACAGTGGTGGTCTGGTCTGTGTGGTGGTAAGTAGTGCTAAGAGCCACAGCCCGCCAGTGCATCGAAGCATGAGGGAAAGAGGGAATTAAAACATTATAGTTAACTCATTTAAGGTATTTTTCTGGTTTTGTTTGTTTAAAGTAATTAAAAATAGACCTTAAAATCATATGTTTATTATAATTATTCCTCTTTTCCTCTTTGCGCAGACACGGCGTTTCGTGTTCTCTGTGGCGGGTAGAAGCCACAGTATTTCTTGTATTTGTTTATAGGCAGTAAACATCAATTAAAAGCAAAATATAAATTAATAATTTAATTATAATTCTTTTTATTATTTTTTCCTTCTAAAGAAACCAAAAAATATTTAAAAAGTATTCTTTTTGAGCTTCCTTTCCCCCTCCCTCAGGACGCCGCTAGGGAAACTACTACAGACACAGTTCTTTGTTGTATCTATATATTATATTTTAATTCTTTTTTCTTTTTTTGTTTATTTTATTTCTTAATTAAGATAGAGAATAAAAAGAAAGCAGCACAGACAATCAAATAAACAGCTACTGCATGCATGCATGTCTACTAGGGCTCATTGTCTCGATTGGGTCTCGCGAGGGTTTAGGGTTTACGCTAGGGTTTAGGGTTTACGCTAGGGTTTAGGGTTTCCCGCATTAAAAACCCTCTTCTTAGGTGGTTTTATTCCTTAATAAATATATATTTATTTTTATTTAATCATCTTTTTTTTTTAATTAAATTATTTTTCTCTTTCTTTCCCTCCTCCCTCTGCGTCGGTGGCTATGACTTTCCTTGTGTACGTTATTACGCTCGTACATAACAAGAAAATACAAATATATATTATATTTATTATATTTATATTTATTTATATTTATTTATATTTATATTTATTTACATTTATTATATTTATTATATTTATTATATAATATATATCTATTATACAAATAGTAAATAATTAAACATCTACAAATAACCCCTTCCTTAGGGTTTGCGTCTTTGTCCCTACAGCTAGCTACAGCTAGCTACAGCTAGCTACAGCTAGCTGTGGCTAGCTGTGGCTAGCTACAGCTAGCTACAGGTAGGTATGGCTAGCTAGAGCTAGCCGCAGGGAGTGCATAGCCACATCACTAGACAGCCCGCTGATTAACAACTAATGAGAGACTACAGCACGCTGCAAACCCTAAACCCTAAACCCTTTTTCTGTACTTTGCGGTGTATGGGAGCAAACTTCACACAACAATAACCAGCTAGGGTTTAGGGTTTAGGGTTTTGGCTAGGGTTTGCTGCTTCATGGCTTCCCTGCTATGAGGGGGAAAACCTCCAAGGTGTTTTTGTATATCCTGAACAGTACAAGACACATTAAACACTAAACCCTAAACCCTAAACCCTAGACCTGCGTTGGAGGCAAGAGCTAAGGCCATCGCGATACATAAGAGACAACAAAACACTGCATTAAGGGTTTTAAGGGTTTAGGGTTTAGGGTTTAGGGTTTAGGGTTTACTGATAACAGAAATCATTTGCTGACAGATCAGGAGCAACCAGCTGACGGACGACTTCCCCAACAGCTCTGCGCACAAACCCTAAACCCTAAACCCTAAACCCCTAAACCCTAGCATCGCACAGCAGCTGAATAAAACCTCGAACACCACGCTGCCAAGTGCAGCCGGTAGACCCTAAATTCTAAACCCCAAACCCTAAACCCTAAACCCTAACGCACCTTATGTTGCAGGGTTCGTTGCGTCCCTTAACTTGGCTGTTGCTTGTCCATTTCTCTGCCTTTACTCCATCTAATGCCGACCTCTGAGACACAAACCCTAAACCCTAAGCCCTAAACCCTAAACCCTAAACCCTAGACCGGTCTTATGTGTCAAGCCGGCTTAGCGCTAAACCCTAAACCCTAAACCCTAAACCCTCAGAATGTACCTGTTCTTGATTAAGAAGAGAGAAACCCGCATGCGTTGGCCTCAGTCCACACCAAGGAGCATCTGCAGCACCCAAACCCTAAACCCTAAACCCTAGACTCAGCACGCTGGAACCGATGGCCTTGGCCAATACATAGAAGTTACGCATCTACATTTAGGGTTTAGGGTTTAGGGTTTACCGGTTTCCAAGAGAATACGCGATAGGGGCAACTGACGAATAACATCAAGATTTTCTTTTGTCTTTAGTGAGCATCCATTAATACCTGAAAGAAACCCTAAACCCTAAACCCTAAACCCTAAACCCTAGTAACCAAGAAAGCCTGAATCCTAACTCCTAAACCCTAAGCCCTAAGGGTTATAAATCGCCACCGTATTCCCCTTAAGTGTCAACAGCTACCCGCGTAGAGACAGAGACGTGAAGTAGGAAACATCAGGGTTTAGGGTTTAGGGTTTAGTACCTATATATAAACCCTCATCTAATAACTGACGAGCATCCTCTGCAGACCCCGTAAAGGAATGAACAACTGCTCCTCTTCCTCTCCATAAATTCTGCCGTCGTCGCATTATTTCTGCAAACCCTCAAACCCTAAACCCTAAACCCTAAACCCTAAAACCCTAAACCCTAAACCCTCAACACTCGAAAAACCGAAAAGTGCAATGGTAAGAAACCTTCTACCTAACCGCAGACACAAGCAAGGGTTTAGGGTTTAGGGTTTACCGATGAAGTCTGCTGCCGCGTTGCGCATATGCAGGAATAAAGGCAGCTGCAGTAGATGTCCTAGTACTAATTGAAGCTCAAAACCCCTACACGCAGTAAACCCTAAACCCTAAACCCTAATTCCTAAACTCTAAATCCTTGGTAGGGTCACCGGATAGCTTCTGCCGTGCTGTCGAGGGTTTAGGGTTTAGGGTTTAGGGTTTACGTACCGCTTTTGAGTTTCTGCGTCACAGAAGTTCAGGCGGTCGTAATCTAAGCCAATTTCCCCAACAGCAACAATGCGGTGCTGCTGCTGTTGCTGTTGCTGCTGCTGCTGTTGCTGCTGCTGCTGGTGCAGCTGATACAGCTCAAACAGACGCTGTACGTACACCTCAGGGTAGTCACCAATACGCAACCCCCCTTCCTCTACTTTTTTTACGAATGAATCAAATTCTTCTTTGCTGCTGCTGCTGTTGCTGTTGCTGCTGCTGCTAGCAGCAGCAAGCTCGTTGCAGCGTGTTGGGTGGACACCCACAGTCAGAAAGAGGCGTTTACAGTCAGGGTCTGCACACAAACCCTAAACCCTAGTACCTAAACCCTAAACCCTAAATAGTAGACGCTAGGTCCTAAACGTATTCGCGCTCTCAAGGGTTTAGGGTTTAAGGTTAAACTACTAAGGGTTTATGCGGGTATAGTGCTAGGGTTTGTTGGCTTGGCTGAAGGGTTTAGGGTTTGGCTATTCTAAGGATATAGGGATGGAAAACTTGAATTAGGGTTTAGGGTTTAGGGTTTAGGGTTTATGGCACCATATGTATTAGCGATTTGTATATTTGTATTAAAATCATCAAAAGAACCAGTTGTTAAAATTATCTTCCCGATGTTTGCTGCCTCCGCCCGATCCAAAACCCTACACTCAAACCCTAAACCCTAAACCCTAAACCCTAAACCCTAATTATTTTCGCATGCAGAGCAGACAGCCCAACCAAAAGATACAATAACACAAAAGAAGGATTTCTCTGATAAGGTTTCTTCCTCTAGGGTTTAGGGTTTATCCACTCATATGGGTTATTAGGGTTTAGGGTTTAGGCACTTTTAGGGTTTAGGGTTTAGGGTTTAGGGTTTAGGGTTTACATTTGTAGATCAGGAGGATGTTTTTGTTTATCAAAGTATTTTCCTTCATACATAGGGTCACAAAGATTTGCGCCAATATCTACATAAGTCCAATTCTCCATTGTTGCTGCTGCTGCTGTTGCTGCTGCTGCTGCTGCTGTTGGTGTTGCTGCTGCTGCTGTTGCTGCTGCTGTTGCTGCTGCTGTTGCTGCTGCTGTTGCTGCTGCTGCTGCTGCTGCTGCTGTGCAAGGTGCCTCAAAGGAGCTCGTAGCTCTAAGGGGAAGAGCGTTAAGAGCTGTGCTGCTGCTGCTGCTGTTGCTGCTGTTGCTGCTGTTGCTGCTGTTATTTTTGCTGCTCTTCTTCCTGCTGCTGCCTCCCCCTTTCTTGCTCTTACTACTACTACTACTACTACTACTGCTGTTGTTGTTGTTGTTGCTGCTGTTGCTGCTGCTGCTGCTGCTGCTCCTTGGCTTCCACCCCCCTCTAGGTATATTTAATAATCTCTTAAGGGGATTTCTTGCTGCTCCTTTGCGGCTCTTTCTTCTTCTTGTGTCTTCTGGTAAAGTTATATCGAAGCAGCACTTAACAAATAGAACTTGCTGCTGCTGCTGCAGTTGCTGCTGCAGTTGCTGCTGCTGCTGCTGTAGATGTAAAGGCCTAATGTGCTGCTGCTGATGCTGCTGCTGCTGCTGGAGGTGCAGCAGAATTCTTGGACCGGAGATACACGAAAAACTCCTCGATGATAAAAATGCAAGGGGGGATCGAAAGCCTGCTGCTGCTGCCGCTGCTTCTGCTGCTGCTGCTGCTGTTGAAGATCGTCCTTCCTGCCTCTCGGCAGAAATAAAGCCCCAAGAAGGTCGGGCTGCTACAAGTGTGTTTGCTGCAACACTTGCTGCTGCTGTCTCTGCTGCTGCTGCTGCTGTTGGTAGAAGACAGAGGCGACTTGCTGCAGTCCTGGTAGTGCAGCAGCAGCAGCAACAACAGCAGCAAATAAGGAGAGTCGCTAAGCGCCTCGATAAGATCCTATATTTGCTGCAGCTTAAAGCAGCAAAGACCATCCTTCTGTTGTTGCTGCTGTTGCTGCTGCATTTGTTGCTGCTAATACTGCTGCGGCTGTTGCTACTGCTGCTATCGCCGCCTTTGCTGCTGCCGCTGTTGTTCTCGCTGCTGCTGCTGCTGTTCTTGCTGCAGTGTCTGTTGGGTTCTGCTGCTGCTAGGGTAGCCAAGACGCCCATAAATGCTGCGTCTTTATCCTTATAAGAACATCTACCAACACAGCACAAACCCTAAACACTAAACTCTAAACCCTAGGCCCCAAGCCCTAAACCCTAAACCCTCGCTGGGGCTGCTGCTCGTGTTTCGGGGGTCGATGCGTGGCCATTAAACCTAAACCCTAAACCCTCAACCCTCAATTATAAGCGTTAAATTAAAGTTCTATAACCACTAGAGATTTTCCTCTAAGACAAACCTCTAACCCTAAACCCTAAACCCTAAACCCTCGTGGGGGCGAGCGGTCCTTGTGGCTTGCCGTCGGCTGCCGCCTCTTTCCTTGCATTTATTTTTTTTTTTTAATTAAAAGAAGAAATAAATAAAATAAAAAATAAAAGACAAAAAATAAAAATAATTAAAATTAAAAATAATTTAATATGTTGATTGGGCGGTTCCCGCTGTGGATAGTCTTAGGCACTAGGGTTTACGATTTAGGGTTTAGGGTTTAGGGTTTGTAAGCATATTCTTCACAGCGTTAACACGCCTCTGTAAAGTATTCCAATAAACCCTTTTCCTTCCTTCTTATGTTGCCGTAAAAAGTATTGGCAATATGTATACATTGTATATATAATATATATACACTATATATAATATATATTATATAGTATATGTACATTATACATATTATATTTATTGCTGTAAGGACGGCTGTAGAGGGAGGAGAATTTAGGGTTTCGTAAACCCTTATTTGTTTAGACAATTTTGCCTCCACAGTAGCCCACAACAAACGTCAAAAAAGGCGAAGGATGACTGCAATATAGATTAGGGTTTAGGGTTTACTGTTTAGGGTTTAGGGTTTTGAAGTCCGTTCTACAGCGGGCAGCTAAGAGCCGGCACCGTTCTTAGACTGCCAATCAAAGTTTAGGGTTTAGGGTTTAGAGTACTTTCGTGCCCGTCTCCTCAATTTCCTCTTTTTATCCCTTTCCTGGATATAAGGGATAAGGAGTTAGGGCTTAGAGTTTAGGGTTTTGGATTCCGTCATTGGTAGGGTTTAGGGTTTAGGAGTACGAATTAGTCAACCTGACGGTAGATGTTCAAACGAGGGTTTGGGGTTTAGAGCAGACTTCTGAAGTGGCGAGTGTGTAGAAATAATGAGGGTTTAGGGTTTAGGGTTTAGCGTGAATGAAGTGTTTAGGGTTTGATGAGGATTTAGGAATGCAGGTTTTCCTACTGGGCTGTAAACCCTAAACCCCTTAAAGAATAGGGGCCTCCCTAAACCCTAATCCCTCAACACCAAACCCTAAACCCTAAACCTCAAATACAGCGATAGTGCGCACCTAGCTTGAGTTCAAGTATAGGTTTTAGGGTTTATTTAGGATTTAGGGTTTGTCCATGGTTTAGGGTTTAGGGTTTAGGGTTTAGGGTTTATTGAGGGTTTGGAGTTTAGTTTACTGTTGTCTTTGGGTTTAATTAGTCCAATAGGACAGCAACTCTTCTTAGAGGTGATTCCTGACTTGGGTGAGCACCGCGTAGATCGCTGCTGCCCTCGAAATGTGTAAACCCTAAAGGCTAGACCTCACTGCACTGGAGGAAACCCTTAGGAATTAGGGTTTAGGGTTTAGGGTTTAGGGTGTTTCAGTGCTCGAAGAGGGTAAAAGCCGTCAGTCGCACGCGAGGCAGGAAATCCTAAACCCTAGACCAGAAACCCTAAACTCTAGGCGTTTGAATTAAACATGAACCCCCCTGATGAGGTGTATGAAAATTAACGACCGAACACCAAACCCTAAACCCTAAACCCTAAACCCTAGCCAGCCAGCCGACAAGAACTATGATCGGACCCTGCAGGAGTTCTAAAACACTAAACCCCCTTCATTCAATGTGAGTTTTTTTATTGAAATATTATAATTAAATTATAATTAAAATAAAATAAAGTATTATTTTATTAATTTAAACAACAGAAAGCGCTTATTGAGGATCCGCCGACCACCGCTGCTCGACCGCGAGCACCGGGTATACATACGTACATGTTAATTCTTCTCTATTTTTGTATATATTTCTTTGCCATTGTAATTTGTTTATTATTTTTAATTATATTTACTTAATTTAATTCTTTTTCCTTTTTTATTACCCTAAAGCCCATTATAATTTTATAAACCCTAAACCGGGGCTGCGGCCGCCAGTGCAAGGCCGCGGCGACGAGGGTTTAGGGTTTGTGTTGCTGACGTTCCCTAGGGCTTATGGTTTAGGGTTTAGGGTTTAGGGTTTAACACTCACTAACAACAAAATGGAAACCCTAACTGCTGAGACAGAGGCCCTGGAGGAAGTGGGGCGGCGGGAGTCCGTCGATCCCCGGAGGGGCCTCGAGGTGACCTTCTTGAATGCTGCCTCTAAACAAGCAGCAGCAGCAGCAGCAGCAGGTTGCAGCGAGCAGCCGCAGCAGCCGCAGCACCAGCTGGTACTTCCTCAAGACCAGCCGTTGCTGCTGCTGCCCGAGCAATACAAGAGAATCTTAGGTTTACAGGCAAACGCAGCAGCATCACGAAGGAAGAGTATTGCTATTTTACCTGTATATACCCAGCAGCCGCAGCAGCTGCAGCCGCAACAGCAGCAGCCGGAGGTGGAGGAGGAGGAGGAGGAGCAGGAGGAACAGAAGGAATTTCACCGGGGTATCCCTCCTTATTACCAGCAACGGCTGCTGCACAATGCGCAGCAACAGCAGAAGCAGCAGGAGCAGAAGCATCAGCTCCTGCTGCAACAGAGGCAGCAGCAACCATTAAGGAAAAAAGCAAGGGTTCCTTTTATAGCACACCGCAGCAGCTGCGGCAGTCGACAGTTAACAGACAGTGGTTCCTTTTCTTCCCCCTCAAGTTCGTCGTAAACCCCAAACCCTAAACCCTAAACCCTAAACCCTAGAACACCCCAACCCCTAAACCCTTAACCCTAAACCCTTCTGTGAGAGTTGGGCTTCTCAGAAAGACCTGGCGGAGATCTGTGCATAACCCTGCAGCAGCGAGCAGCACCTCGCGGCGGCAGCTACCCAGCAGCAGTAGCAAGAGCAGAAGCAGCAGCAGCAGCAGCAAAAATAGAAGCAGCAGCAGGAGGAAGACAACTAACAAAAATCCTTGGAGAAGCAAAAAGAAGAGTTGATGCACTAAACACTCAACTTCTACATCTCGCCTATCAGCATGAGGCCAGCTAAACCCTAAACCCTAAACCCTAAACCCTAAACCCTAAATCGTGGTTTTGTATCTCTTGGGCATTGATGCGGTTCCAACACATTGATGCTGCTACTACCACTGTTACTTTTTTATGTGCTCTTCTGCTGCTGCTGCTGCTCTTGTTGCTGCTGCTGCTGTTGCTGCTGCTGCTGCTGCAGATGGTTTCAGAAGCTCGATCCTTATATGAGGAAGCATGCTTGCTGCAGCGGCAGCAGCTAGTAGCAGCAGAACAAGAAAAAGAAAAAGCTCTGTTGCTGCTAAGACAGCTACTAGATGAATCTGCGTACGAAACCCTAAACCCTAAACCCTCAACCCTAAACCCTTGACCTGCCCCCCTCGGTAACAGACTTGTGGCTGCACCTGCCACCTACAACCTTGTTAAGGTTTAGAGTTTAGGGTTTGCGGTTTAGGGTTTAGGGTTTAGGGTTTAGGCGTGTTCAGGGGAGTACACGACAAGGTGATTGCCTACGAAGTCATTTGCAGTACGAAACCAGGAACCACGGATCCTACTCAAGTCCGCAAACCCTAAACCCTAAACCCTAAACCCTAAACCCTAAACCCCAAACCCTAAACCCTAAACCCTGCTCAGCTCCTCATTTAAGTGTTTTGCATTCTTATTGATCAGAACCAACGCTTCCCCAGCAGCAACAGCATGGACTCCAACAGCGGCAGCACCAGCGACAACAACGATGACAGCAGCAGCAACAGCAGCAGCAGCAGCAGCAGCAGCAGCAAGGGAGTCCCTGATGTTGAGGTAGTTGCTGTAAAGGTTTTGGAGGTCTCGTTAACTCCAAACACTCAAAGACGAAGGCTGGCGAAGATCGCAGCCACCAAGATCCAGGCAAACCCTAAACCCTAAACCCTAAACCCTAAACCCTAACGGGAAATCGCTGAAGTTAGAGTCCGAGAGGAGTTCCTGATTTTGGTGTTTAGGGTTTGGCTTGAATACTTGGCTGGAGGTCACAAGGGGGTTTAGGGTTTAGGGCTTAGGGTTTAGGGTTTGCATGCAGGCAAGCTGGAGGGGCTATGCAACACGTTGTGCTCTAAGGAGAGAGCGCTGCTTCCTTGCTGCTGCTTCTGCTGCTGTTACTAATTTCGCTGCTGCAGCAACAGACCTGCAGAGGAAGATACGAGGAATGCTGCAGAGACGGTCTCTTCTAAACCCTAAACCCTAAACCCTAAACCCTTTAACGGTCCCACCTCAAGAATAAACCCTCAGCCAGCCAACCAACTGGTCTTCTTAAACCCTAAACTGTAAACCCTAAACCCTAAACCCTAGGTGGGTGTTGTGTGTTAGGGAGTTTCTTGAGTATGTGCGTACGAAGATGCTGCTGCCCCCGAAGCGACCAGCAGCAGCAGCAAAAGCAGCAGCAGCAGCAAAAGCAGCAGCAGCAGCAGCAGGCAACGGAAAGGCAACATCTGTAGAGACGCAGACCCCAACATTTGCTGCCAGCAGTAATCAGCAGCAGCAGCACCAGCAGCAGCAGCAACATCACCACCACCATCACCATCACCATCATAGACTACTACTGCAGCAGCAGCAGCAGCAGCAGCAGCTAGGTGCATCTGTATTCTGCTGCCATGGTTGCGGGCAAAAAAAAATATCTGCTGTATATACACCCCAAGATTTTTTGCCTATTCCTGGTGTTTCTTTTTTCTCCCTTTTTACCTCCGTCATTAAAATACAAAAGGCATTCAGAACTGCTATTATCAAAAATAAATGGAAGGTAAACCCTAAACCCTAAACCCTAAACCCTAAACCCTAAACCCTAAACCCTAAACCCTAAATTTGTAAATTATCAAAATTGTATCTTAGACACTAAATGGTGTACCGTATAGTCTAGACCCTAAACCCTAAACCCTAAATAATAAGTTATAGATCTTATATCCTAAACCCTAGATCCTAAACCCTAAACCCTAGATGTTGTGTGTGGTATATTCAGAGGCTGCTGCTTGAGCTGCAGCGCCGCAGCAGGCTGCAGGCATTGCTGCAGCGGACTGCTTTTCTGCTGCAGCAATGGCAGCAGCAACGGCTGCTTAATAGCAGAGATGAGCAGCAAATGCTTGCTGCTGCAGCGCAGCAACTCGCCCTCATCAAACGCATCAGGCAAACCCTAAACCCTAAACCCTAAACCCTAAAACATTAGAGCACATGCAAACATTTCCGACCAAAGAACCCTAAACCCTAAACCCTAAACCCTAATACAACCTTGGATTGCTGATAAAAGCATGGCGCCTCCTGTTCTACTTGTACGTCATCGTGCATATTAGGGTTTAGTGTTTAGTGTTTAGTGTTTAGGGTTTAGGGTTTGAGAGCAGGGCAAAGGCACCATCTACTCAAGCCTTAAGGGAAGCAGCAGCAGCAGAGAGGCAGCTGCAGCGGCGCTGCCGCCGTTTGCTGCTGCCTCTTCCTTTCTTATATAGGAGTCATTCATTTGCATGCGTTGCTGCAACAGAGAAGCAGCAGCTGCAGCTGCAGCAGCAGCAGCAGCTGCGTATTTATCAGCAAAGACAAATCGCTAAAGCTGAACTCTTCTCGGTGTGGTACGAATAACACTCGACCTGCTGCTGCTGCTGCTGCTGCTGCTGCTGCTGCTGTTGCTGTTGCTGTTGTTGTTGCTGCTGCTGTTATGGCTGCTGTTCTTCCTCTTGTTGTCGTTATTGCCGTTGCTGCTGTTGCTGGGGCCATTTCCTTGGAGGCAAGGGCGGCTTGCTGCACCACCATTTGTTGCTGCTGCTGCAGCTATTGCTGCTGCTGCTGTTGTTGCTGTTGCTGCTGCTGTTATTGGTTAGGATTAAGAAGACAATAAGCGAGAATGCTGCGGAAGGGGCAAAGCAGCAGCGCCAGACCCCTTATTCTCTGCCTGCAGCAGCAGCAGCAGCAGCAGCAACAGCAACGGAAGCATCTTCTTCTGCTGCAGATAGCGGCCATCATCCCCAACGATGGGGTGGTTCTTCTGTTGCTGCAGCAGCAACAGCAACAGATGCAGAAGGGTTCCGCTACAGCAGCAACAACAACAGGAGTGGTGGAGGTGTACTTCATCCAGCAGCAG
This sequence comes from Eimeria maxima, assembly GCF_000499605.1. Classification (NCBI taxonomy): domain Eukaryota; phylum Apicomplexa; class Conoidasida; order Eucoccidiorida; family Eimeriidae; genus Eimeria; species Eimeria maxima. The sequence continues at coordinate 17,876 of NW_013566326.1, read as the reverse complement.
CAGCAGCAGCGCCACCACCACCACCAACAACACCAGCAGAGCTGCCTAGTGTTGGTGCTGCTTTCTTGCGGTGTCTTGCTAAGGAACCACCAGAGTGTTTATGCTGCTCCCCTGATGCAGCAGGAGTAACAACCCAAGTAGCAGCAGCAGCAGGATCAGCAGCAGAAGCAGCAGCAGCAGCAGCTGGTGCTGGAGGTTATGGTGTTAGTAGGCCTCCTGCAGCAGCAGCAGCAGCAGCTAGTGGTGGTTATTCTAGTGGTTATCTAGATATAGCAGCAGCAGAAGCAGCAATAGCAGCAGCAGAAGAAGCAGCAGAGACATCTGTAATAGATCGTCGTGTTGCTGCGGCAGTACAGCAGCAAGCAGCAGCAATAGATGCATTTGCTGCTGCAGCACAGAGCGAGCAGCAGCTGCTGCAGCTAGAGAGGAGACTATACAAAAGAGGGACAGTTGCTCGTCTCCGTTCTACGGTAAGATTTGCTGGGCAGAATAAGGTACGAACTTATTTAGGGGATAATTCTGCTGCTGCTGCGGCTGCATCGGGTGCTGCAGCAGCAGCAGCAGCAGCAGCAGCAGCGGCAGCTGCGGCAGCTGCAGCTGCAGCCGCAGGACCGAATAATACATCACCACGGGTGACGTCGGGATGTGCAGCTGCTGCTGCTGTTGCTGCTGCTGCTGCTGCTAATGCTGCTGCTAATAGAACTACATCCAATGTCCCACCATCTGCTCCTGCAGCAACAGCAGCAGGAGGTGCAGCAGGAGGAGGAGGAGGAGGAGGAGCAGCAGCAGCAGCAGTTAGCCCGTTAGATAGATTAAACATTTGTAGCCCTTGTGGCTCTCCTGGCCCGTTAACACCTACAACAGCAGCAGCAGCAGCAGCAGTAGCAGCAGCAGCAGCAGAAGAATTAGATACACCAAGAAGATGTCTTAGTGCTTTATCACAAAGAAAACAATTAAGAAATCATTGGGAAGGAACAGGCTCTGATGATCTTAATGATGCCGTCAGACAATTCCTTGCTACGTAAACCCTAAACCCTAAACCCTAAACCCTAAACCCTAAACCCTAAAATTTGAGGTCGTAGTTTTAAGCTTTCTTCATCAGCAGCTGCTACGAACAATGTTCATCAAACCCTAAGTGTAAACATCGAGTGCAAACCTCGAACACTTGTAAACAGGGTTTAGGGTTTAGGGTTTAGGGTTTAGGGTTTAGGGTTTAGGGTTTAGGGTTTATGCAGGACCCCTAATATAAGGAGGCTAGTGCCTGAGCACAAAAGAGGAGATAAATGGAAGCCGGCTAAGACTCATCATCGGTGCTTCCCTAAACCCTAAACCCTAAACCCTAATTTCTTCCATAAGTTGTAAACCCTAACACTCAGAACTGATTGCGATACAATTCGGATACTGCGTAGATTAGGGTTTAGGGTTTAGGGTTTAGGGTTTGGGTGCAGCGAAGAGCCTAGATGGACCCCTGTTCGTTTCTCTCCTTGGTCTTATCTATCTCGTGGCCTAAAACATCCAATCTTTCAGCAGCACAATCAGCAGCAGCTGCTGCACCCATCAGCAGCAACAGCAGCAGCAGCAGCAGCAGGAGCAGGAGCAGCAACAAGAACACCAATAGACGATATCACCCTCCAACAACAACTCAGTCCGCCGCCTTCTTCCTAAACCCTAAACCCTAAACCCTAAACCCTAAATCATTAGCCCCGGATTTGACAGGGTCGTTCGCGCCTGCAAATATGGGCTTCTAAACCCTATACCCTAAACCCTAAACCCTAAACCCTTTTGCATGCGCTGCAGCTTGCGAATTGAGTCACAGTAGCCCCGCTACATGCAGATGGATTGGCTTCCGCAGACGGACGGCTCATTTCAACGCCGTGTCGTACGTCCAGGGTTTAGGGTTTAGGGTTTAGGGTTTGGAGCCAAGTACCTCATGGGGGGAATTGATGGTTTAGGGTTTAGGGTTTAGGGGTTGCGGTCTGTGTGGAGTGCAGGGCGAATGCGTCAGCCAGGGGCAGAAGTCATCCGGAGAAATGTGGTAAGGCAGCATCTGATTAGGGTTTAGGGTTTAGGTTTAGGGTTTAGGGTTTGGTTCATAAGGTTTAGGGTGTGGGGCTTAGGGTTTAGGGTTTAGGGTTTAGGGTTTGTGGTGCAGCTCCCTCACGCTTGCTACCCAGTCCGCACCAGGAGCGAACGTGTGAAACCAGAGGAGCAGCAGCACAAGCAGCACTAGCAGCAGCTGCTGCAGCAGCAGCAGCAGCAGCAACACCAACAGGTACAACAAGGAAAAAGCATCGAGCAAAAGCTGCTGCTGCAGCATCTGCAGAGGGACCACCAGAAGCAGCGACAGCAGCAAGAGCAGCAGCAGGAACAGCAGCAGGAACAGCAGCAGGACCAGCAGCAGGAACAGCAGCAGGAACAGCAGCAGGAACAGCAGCAGGACCAGCAGCAGGAACAGCAGCGGCAGCACCGGTTGCTGCTCCAACCCACGTTCCTGCTACGCAGCCAGGCGATTTAAACAAGCAGCAGCAGCAGCAGCAGCGACAACAACAACAACAGCAACAGCGGCAGCAACAACAGCAACAACAGCGGCAGCAACAGCAGCAGCAACAGCGGCAGCAACAGCGGCAGCAACAACAGCAGCAACAGCAGCAGCAACAGCAGCAGCAACAGTACGACCTCCAGTACCAAAATCAAGCGCAGCCGGAGCTGTATCCGCAGCTGTGGCGCACCCCGCCGCCGCCGCAGCAGCAGCAGCACCAGCAGCAACAGCAGCAGCAGCAGCAGCAGCAAAGCAATGGAAGGCGCAACAGCGACAGCAGCAGCTCTGCCCAGCGCAGCGGTAGGAGGAGGAGAGATAATAAAACCGGCGATGTCCA
>NW_013566326.1:0-5000 GCF_000499605.1 Eimeria maxima | reverse complement strand
GGTGCAGCAGCAGCAGCAACAACAGCAGCAAATCTGCAAGTCCTGCTGCTGCTGCTGCTCCTCCTCCTCCTCCTTCGCTACCGCCAGCACTTATGCTGACAGCTTCTGCAGCAACAGCAGCAGCAGCAGCAACCGCAGCAGCAGCAGCAGCAGCAACAGAAGAAACGCTACCCACGCCAAAGAAAACAGCAGCAACAACGGCAGCAAAAACAACAACAGCAACAGCAGAAGCAGCAGATGCTACTGCTGCAGCAGGAACAGTGCCGTGCAGCAGCAGCAGCAGCAGCAGCAGCAGCAGCTTCGTAGTGGAGCCTCTCCTGGAGAGGATAAGAAGGGCTGCAAAGGCAGCAACTGCAGCAGCAGCAGCAGCAGCAGCAGCAGCAGGGGATGAAGCAGCAGCAATAGCAGCAGGAACAGCAGCAATGGCAGCAGCAACAACAGGAGTTCCAGCAACAGCAGCAGCAACAGCAGCAGCAAAGGCAGCAACAGCAGCAGCAACACCACCATCACGGCGCAAATCTCCTAAGGCGCGGGCTAAGGTCAATCCAACAACAGCAGCAACAGCAGCAGCAGCAACAGCAGCAGCAACAACGCCGGCAAGAGCACCAACAGCAGCAGCAGCAACAGATCCAGCAACAGCACAAACGCCAGGAGCAGCAGGAGCAACAGCAGCAGCAGCAGCAGCAGCAGCAGACTCTGGCGGTACACGTCAGCAGCAACGGTTGCAGGCAGCTCGTGCGTTGGCAGCAGGAGCAGCAACAGCAGCAGCAGCACTTGCTGCTAGCAACAAACCTCCTGAGTTGCTGCTGCTGATGGATACAAGAGAGCGCCATGGCAGCAGCAGCCGCAGCAAACGCATGCAGCAGCAAACGCTGCTGCAGCGGCTGCTGCAGCGCAACAAAGTCCCTGTAGAGATAAGGTGTCTCCCTGTAGGGGACTTTGCTTGGTTATGGAGACCTGATGCAGCAGCAGCAGCAGCAACAGCAGCAGCAGAAGCTGCAGCAGCAGCAGAAGCAGCAGTAGCAGCAGAAGCAGCAACAACATCGAGGGGAAAAGCAGGTGCAGAAGCGCCAAGAACAGCAGCAGCAGCAGCAAAGCAGCAAAAGAAGCAGCAGAAGCAGCAGCAGAAGCAGCAGCAGCAGCAGCAGCAGCAACTTGAGTTTTTGCTGCCAATATTAATAGAGAGAAAAACACCAGGGGATCTCTTAGCCTCCGTCTTTGACGGAAGGTCAGCTAGGGTTTAGGGTTTAGGGTTTAGGGTTTAGGGTTTAGGGTTTCCTCCTTACTAAAATATACCGTTTGTATTCTACAGGTTTAAGGGTTAGGGTTTAGGGTTTAGGGTTTACGATTAATGGTTAAGGGTTTAGGATTGTTAGGGTTTAGGGTTGTAAGGGTTTAGGGTTTAGGGTTTAGGGTTTAGGGTTTATGGTGTACAGGTATAAAGATCAGCAGCAGCGATTGATGGATGCATTGGGGATAGAAATGGCGATTTATTTATTTGAGGGGGACTGCAGCAGCAGCAGCAGCAGCAGTACTGCTGCAGTTGCTGCTGTTGCTGCTTCTGCTGCACCACAGGTGCAGCGTAACGCTGCTGCTGTACGTACAGCCCAAGTGCATGCGCTGCTGCTGTCTGGCTTCCATGTCCTGCATGCAGTAAACCCTAGACACTCGTAAGTACCCCTAAACCATACTTACCATCCCTCTAGGGTTTAGGGTTTAGGGTTTAGTGTTTAGGGTTTAGGGTTTAGGGTTTAGGGTTTAGTGTTTAGGGTTTAGGGTTTAGGGTTTAGGGTTTAGGGTTTAGGGTTTGTGGTGTTATGCATAGAGCTGCTCTTCTAACTTTGCTGCATCGTCGTCTGCAGCAGCAGCTATCAGCCCAATGGCAGTGGTACCAGCAGCAGCAGCAGCAGCAGCAGCAGCAGCAGCAGCAGCAGCAGCAGCAGCATTTATTATGGTCAGTATGGTGTGAGAGTGTAAGGAAGCAAAGTCATCTAAATATACAAGAAATCTTCCTCTTACAATTAAGAGCCGTAAACCCTAAACCCTAAACCCTAAACCCTAAACCCTAAACCCTAAACCGTAGAGTACAGATTAGGAGTACTATTTGTTGTATTAGGTGCTCATTCTCCTGATGCTCATGCTCCTGCTGCTGCTGCTCCTGCTCCTGCTGCTCCTGCTGCTGCTGCTGCTGCAGGTAGAAGGAGTTGGGAGCTCAATGGCGCTGCAACTTGCTGCTGCCTTCCAGACACCAGCCATGCTGCGGCGCTTCTTTTGCAGCAGCAGCAGCAGCAGCAGCAGCAGCAGCAACTACAGCAGCAGCAACAGCAGCAGCAGCAAGGAGATGGAGATTGCAAGGACAGAGGAACTCTTTGCGGCATTCCTGCAGAAGCTCAAGCAGCAAAGAGGTTCTGCTGCAGCAGCAGATGCAGCAGCAGGAGCAGCAGCAACACCTGCTGCTACTACTCCTCCTGCTGCAGCAACGCCAAAGCGCAGCAGCAGCAGCAGCAGCAGCAGCAGCAAACAAGGGACTCCCCGTCATTCTCCTTATCCAGTAAAACGGCTAACGCAACTCAAGGGAAATGCAAGACTTGCAAAGGTAAGGCTTTAGGGTTTAGGGTTTAGGGTTTAGGGTTTAGGGTTTAGGGTTTACGATTGGAGGCCTGTCTTGCTGCTGCTTTTTTTTGCTGCAGATCTTCTTTGCATTAAAGGAGTTATATGAAGGCCCGGGTGTATCCTCTGCTGCTGTTGCTGCAAATTCTGCTGCTGCTGCTGCTGCTGCTGCTGCGAACAATGATACTGCTGCTGCTGCTCCTGCTGCTACTAGCTGGAGCCTGACTCAGCAGCAGCAGGTTGGGGAAGGGCAGCAGCAGCTGCTGCTGCTAGACACAGGAAGTGCAGCAGCAACACAAGGAGCAGCAGTAGCAGTAGCAGCAACAGGAGCAGCAGAAGAAGCAGCAGCAGCAGAAGCAGCAGCAGCAGCAGCAGCAACAGACATATTTAATTTGCCTTCTCTTAGTGATTCAGAGGATGAAGACATTAGCTATGATGGTGCAGCAGCAGCAGCAGCAGCAGCAACAGCAGCAACTGAGCCTGATGCTGCTGCTGCTGCTGCTGCGTGGTGTGCCGGTACAGCAGACGATCCATTAGAAGTCTAAAGGTAGCAGCACCAACAGCAGCAGCAACAGCAGCAGCAGCAGCAGCAGCAGCTGCTGCTGCTGCTGCTGCTGCTGCTGCTGCTGCTGCTTGCTGTCTTGCTAGGGTTTGATTAGTTAAGATTATTTGATTCTTTTGTTGCTCCAGCAGCAGCAACTGCAGCAGCAGCAGCAGCAGCAGCTGCTGCTGCTGCTGCTGCTGCTGTGTCCTGTATAGGGGCCAATAAAGCCTAGAGGTTTTTCTTTTTGTATATTTATTAATTTTTATTTATTTATTTATTTATTTATTTATTATTAATTATATATTTATTTATTTTTTTTATTATTATTTATTTATATTTATATTTATTTATTAATTTATTTGTTTGTTTATTTATTTATTATTTATTATTTATTTATTATTTATTATATACAGCTAGCTACGTAGCTAGCTACACACAGCTATGTACAGTTAATAGTTAATACACATAACCCTAACTAGCTAGCTACGGCTAACTACGTAGCTAGCTGCTGCTGGCTACAGCTAGCTGCTGCTGGGTACATACAGCTAGCTATAGCTAGCTGTAGCTAGCTGTAGCTAGCTGTAGCTAGCTGCTGCGTTAGTAGGTGTAGGTTTGCATGCGGCGGGCATAACGAGCAGACTGTTTGTGTGCAGCAAGAGAAGAGAGAACTCTATTATTTATTTTGTTTATTTAATTAATTAATTTATTTATTTAATTTAATTAATTAAATTAATTAATTTAATTAATATAAAAAAGAATAAAAGAAATAAAAAGGAAAAAAGAAGAAGAAAAAACAGATCCTTGCATGCGTTATTGCGGTGACCCCACTACTAGTAGGTAAAAAGAGAAGAAAAAGAAGAGAAAAAGGAATAAAAAAACAAATAATAAATAAAATAAATAAAAAGAATAAAACAAAAGAATAAAATAAATAAATAAAATGAATAATTTCTTTTATTTATTGCATAAAAAAGAAGAAAAAAAATCTTTTTTTTTTTCTTGCTGTTGGGGTGTATACGCAGCTCCTCCTCGTCTTCTTCCTCTGTCTGTATCGATCGACTGCGGGGTATAAAATGTTCATTTTTTGTGTATTTTTTCTTCTTTTTTAATTAAATTAATTAATATATTTAATTAAATAATAAATAAAAGAATAAAATAGAGAAAAAAAGGATAAAAATAGCCAAGAAAACAAAGAAAATAAAAGAATAATTATTTATGTGTTATGTTCTGTTTCCTTCCGTCTCGTGTGTATAAACAATAAAGAATATTTTCTTTTTTTTTTCGTCTTTTTTTCTTCTTTTTCCCCCTTTTTTTTCTTTATTTTATTAATAAAAGTAAATAAAATAAAATAAAATAATAATTAATATATAAATAAGTATATATATAGATATATATACACGAATAATGCTATGTGAGCAACAAGAAGATGCTAGACATTAATAGAAGAATAAAAAGGAGAATAAAAAGATTATTATTATGTATATGTATAATATTAATAATAAATAATAATATAAATAATATAAATAATATAAATAATATAAATAATATAATAAATAATAATAATAATATAGTATTAGGTGAACCTTTTTGTGAATATAAATTAGATAAGACAGAAGAAGAAAAAAAAAAAGAAGGATGCGGATATGTATGTATAGATCCATGGGGAAAAGAAGATCCATATAACTGCAGCAAAAGTATATCTTCTTGCTGCTGTGCAGCAGCAAGATGCAGCACAGAAGCAGCAATAAATAGATCCTTTATTGGTATTAATTATAGCGATAAATATAAAAAAATTAATAAAAAAAAAAAAAAAATGTTTTTTTTATTAAAAAAAAACGGATTTAATCAC
>NW_013566325.1:0-1669 GCF_000499605.1 Eimeria maxima | reverse complement strand
TCTGGCCAACTCATTGGTTATGCGTAGAGATACTGGGTGTGTCTACAGCCTTAAACGGTACTGAAACGGCGTGACATCTTTCTTGTCAGATGACATGGTTGGTTTGAAAGATCATTTGTTGGTTGGGTGGCTCAGGGGTTTACTGCCCTGCACAGCATGCACAAATGCAGACTGGCATGTGCGTTTGCCGTAGACGCAGAAGCGTAGTTGACAGTGGATACAAGTCTAATAAACTGTGTATCTTATGCATGGGTACGTCAGCACAGTTTGCCATCTTATTATTCAGTTGTTTCTTATAACCCCCACTTGAACACAACGATGTGCAGGAAGTGCGGCTGCGACGAACCTCGGCACTGTGTCTTCGAATGGGCCGCAAGTGAAGGCCTCTGTGCACGCTAAGGAGCCTTGTCTACACGGACAGATGGAGTGCATGAACTCTGCAAGTTGTTCAAGACCTCAAGAAAGAAGTAGTCGGGTTTGTAATGTTATGCTTTGGAAGGGCACGCCAGTTCCGTGGAGATATGAGTTTCACAATGCTGTATGGGTTGTGTGTGGCTACAGATGGTGTATTAGGCGTTTCCTTTGACAGGCGTATCAGGAAGGGCTCATAATATCCGCAAAGGGGCTGTGGGTTGCATGTAGCTGGTAAGGTTTCAGACTGTTTCGTTTCAAGCTGGATAGCCATTGACGCGCCGGGTTGTGTGCATTGCCGGAGGTTTGGTTTGGCCAGTATCGAATCTTCTGCGTGTGCCGTCTGCATGCTTTCAGTTAGGTTGCTTTGCTTGCGCGCGTTGCCGACGAAACATGTTGGTTTGCTGAAGAGGAGCGTCGGCATCAAGTCAGCGGGTTCCTGAATCGTTTGCAAGGTGTCATGGAGAGGTGGGTTGGTATGTGCGTGCTTCTGGGCGCCTTTAAACTGCGTTGAGTGACTCGCTGGATAGTGTCTACCCAACAAGGGTTAGCCTTCCGCGGGGTGTAGTTCGCTAGCCGTCTGTGATCTCGGGTCTGCGGGCTCTAGAATGGAACTCCACGGCTGCTAGATGTCACACTGCTTTTGTGTGCATCCAAGGCTCTCCTCAGACAGTGGGTTTGATACCTGCTTTTTATCATAACCAAAATTGCTGTGTATGCCTCCAATTCTTGTATACATGTATATTATCTAGTCCCCAGGCGACTGCGTCGCTCTTTTGAATTGTTGTTTTATAGGCTGCAGAGTCAGTGGTGCGTTGCATTGGACAATGTGTGCGAATGGAGACTGGAAGTTGTGGGTTCCATTAGACAGAAAACAAATTGGACAGTCTGGACGATTGGTTCAAGCAATGGGTGTCCTTTATGACTGTGTGGTATATCGCTCTGTGTGCCTTAAGGGGGAGCCGGCATTTCACGGCACCTGTAGGTAATCTGCGGTGTTAGTGTGTCATGCATCTGTTGCGGATATTCGATGAATAGGTGCAGGCTTCCCCAAATTGATCTGCTTGCTGGCGCCCGTGTGCATGGTGAGCAGGCTTGTATGCACGAGGCCTAAACCGTCCCCAATGGCGCGTGGGATACAGTATGGCTGCCGACGAGCATTGTCGTCTACATTGGTGTCGTCTGAAAGAGTTCCTGAATACAGCGGAGGTTTGAACGGAGGTTGCACTTGGTGCTGGTTGCCGTGAGTGAATGCGTC
>NW_013566324.1:0-1118 GCF_000499605.1 Eimeria maxima | reverse complement strand
TATGCTGTCTGTATCGTACCTTTTCTACCATTTTGATTTGACAGTGTGTTTGGTCGTCTGCAATACGCGCCAGATGGTATTTTGCCTCATGCCTTTTGAAAGGGCGCCAGCTACACAGTGGTGAAGCCTCCCTTGATGAAAGGTTCGCCTGCGTTTTTGATCCACCTTGGCGAGCTTGGAGCTATGTCGGCGCAAATCGTCGTTCTTGTCGCCAGAGGGACCACGATGTTTCACCTTCAGGACGCGGTCTAGTCTAGGATCGTACTGTCGTAGGGCACATACGTTTGAAGTACTGTAGCAGCTGTGGCTGCGGCACTTCCGTTGATGTCCACTTGGCTGACGGTTGACGGGACTGTGTGGATTTTGACGAACCTTGCTCCATGAGCGCGTTCTGTGTTCGCGTGCGTTTTTTGCTGGAAACGTATGAACTGTTACTAGCACACTTCCCCCCAAAGAGCCTTATTAACAACAACACGGGGTTGGCAAGTTTTCAGTGTAACAACGGGTTTCCATTTAACGGGACATACACTGCATATGGCGCTTACAGCCTGGTGGTGTGAAACGGAACACGCAAATGTTTCATTACTGACTACTGCTGACACCGATGATCTTGTGGGCCTTTGGTGAGCTATGGATACCATTCGGCCGATACATTCAGCCGGCTACTATTGCTGCGGTTTACAGTTGCTTCAGCTCCTTTCTCAGGGTCAGGAAGCTGCTCTTTCAGTTCTGTTCGAAACATACGAACTTATTCATGCCACGATGAAGGGATAAGCATAGTGCGCACAGCCTAAATTGCGTTGTCTGGATATGCATAATGTAACACTCTTACTGCTTCTAAAGGGAACTAGACCACTTCCCATCAGCACAAAATCCGTTGCCTATTGGCATATCGAACGTCAAAGGACCCGCCACCACAACCGTTTTACCGTAGGCAAATATATTTGTCAGCATCGTATTACAGGCAGTGTGTTCATGGCCAGAAGAGGGGAAACAGATGTGTAGCACAACAACCTTCACGTCTACTCATTATCCTGGCAGACTCACTTCCTGGCAGTTCTCAACGGCAACCACCATGAAAACGTCGGTTCAGCGGGGTTAACATACGTTTTCAGGTC
>NW_013566323.1:0-1504 GCF_000499605.1 Eimeria maxima | reverse complement strand
CGATGGTGGCTTGCTCATAATGGCATAGCTGTTTGTATGACTGCATCGCGCATTGACTGCTATCTGCACAATGCCAGGAAATGATATGCAGGTGCAGACGGGGTGCTAGATTGCCATGCAGACTTTTTGGACGGGTGTTCTCGGATGTGTCATAACTTGTTGTAGGGTGTGCCTATAGGAAAGCAAAAAGAGGTCGGCTGAGTAATTAGGTGTGCGTTTGGGCGTGGGAAGAGTGGATCGTTTCTACGTTCAGTGGGGTGAACCTTGGCGAGCACGTCCACCATTCAGATGTTGCATGAAACAAGAATGCAAAGCCTTGAGCAGTGCATGGAGAGCGTTTCCTTTTGCCCCAGTCGCCGGCGAAGTATGTTTATTCCTGCAGGACCGTGGCGCGAAAGCGACACCACCGCGCTGCATTAACGATGGTCGAGTAGCCCTAGGGAATGAGCATTGATTGTTTTTCTGCTCAGGTTCAAGTAGGTCATGTGTAGTTGACGTTGGTGTTGAAGTCATGCTGTCAGTGCCAGTGAGAGGTGTCAAAGGTTTTGACGCTATGCTTCCAAACGGCTTGTGTTCGCTGTTTGGCGGGCGCAGTATGATGTGGGCGTTTTCACGTTGGAATGACGGGGTGAGTCTTTGCGGCGTTTGGAGCCTAAGCGATGCAGGTACTGCTAAGCATAGTGAAGGCGCACGCGAGCTTTTACAGGCGCATGATTTGTTCACTGGCCATATATACAGCGTTGCAAAACTGCCCACATAGGAGGTGCGTTTTGAGTCTGAAACGATACTATTGTTGGTCGCCACACTCTCGCCAACAACAATGTTCGCGAGATGTTGAGCGAATGCGCCTTGGCAGTGGCTTGGGAGAGTTCTAGACGTTGTGCCTTCATAGCTAGGTGTAGGTGTGCGTTGCTGTTGGTGCGCGTGCTATGCCAGATAAGGAGACAGCTGTGGACTGCTCTGTAGACTGTATGTCCACTTTGAAGAGCCCTTTTCCTCGTTGTGAGGTTCGCAGGTCTATTGCTTTATGCAGAAGTTGTATAGTCTTCTATACTAGACAATTGGATTTGTTCACGCGGAGTGCTAGCCACTCACCATATTGCTCCAAAGCTAGTGGCAGCTGAAAAAGCCAAGTTGCACTCATTATAAATGCGTGCAATCGCAGCTTTAGACAGAGCACTAATGAGACAAAACAGTGCAGTAACTACTGAGGCAGGGAGGTTTTCCGGGAGGGCGCATGTGTTTGATTGTGGCGCCAGGCACTTGCCACGATGCGCATTTGGTTTTCTCTAGCACCATACCCATATGGCTAGACTGGGCCCTCTGAAGACGTTGGTGCACCGACCAGATTGCCCTATGCACAAGCGGATTCCATGATATGCCAGTTGGGTTGATCTCCCAACTGCACATGCGAGTATTCCGTTTGGTAGCTTTCCGACGTTTCAGTAGTGCGAGTCGCGAGACAGTCTCGCTAGAGGAATACCGTGGTGCGCATGGCCCGGCG
>NW_013566322.1:0-1119 GCF_000499605.1 Eimeria maxima | reverse complement strand
ATATATATATATATATAGATATAATATAAACATGTACATATACATAAACACGTATAAGGGTCCATACCCATCAATAAATACATAAAAAAAAAGAATAAATAAATAAATAAATAAATAAATAAATAAAATAAAATAAATAAAGACTTACAACTACTCATTTGTGGTCTAGGTGTCCCTGCATTAAATAATGTAGGAGTTGCATGCGTAAAATATTTTTTACTCATTAATTCATAACATTTAATTGTTTTTTGTAAATCACCACAATGTATACCACAGCTAACTCTCATAAGCATATGTTGTGGTCTTTCTACGATTACACCATCTGTACGTAATAAATAAGACCTGCAATAGCAGCAACAGTAACAACAGTAACAGGAGGGGGAATAAGCTCATCTTATAGAGGAAGAAAAAAGGAATATAATGATATGTTTATTAATATTTTTATTATTATTATTTATATTTTTATTTTTTATTATTATAAAAAAAAAAAAGAAGGAAAGGGAGAGATAATAAATAGATAGATATAAGGAATATATTAATATAATATATCAATAGATAGATAATAAAATAAAAAGAATAAATAAATAAATAAAATAAATAAATAAATTATATATAAATAAATAAATAAATAAATAAATATATACCTCTCTAGTGTCTTGAATGCAAAATAATCATAATCAAAATCCCTCTGGTAATCTATTGCATTATTTAATTCATCCTTGTATTTATTAACAAATAAATAAACATCTTTGTGTATAAGAGGGGAATTATTTCCTTGTTTATCCTTATAATTATATAATTTATTTATTACTAAATTATATTCATTTAATGTATTTTTATGCAAATTATCTATCGCTATTCTTGCTGCTAGCTTTGAATAATCAGGATGATGAGCAGCCATGTATGCTGTATACACACAAATAAATAAATATATTTATTTATTTATTTATTTATTTATTTATTTATTTATTTATTTATTATACAGGGAGAGGAGAGGGAGAGGAAAAGGAATACGAACAAGACATGTATACATATATATACATATAAGTAGTACATATTCGTATACATATACATATAAATATATATACATATATATATATATATATATATATATATATT
>NW_013566321.1:0-1991 GCF_000499605.1 Eimeria maxima | reverse complement strand
GCCAAATATTGCGATATAATCCTAGCAGTACACACGACACAGTTTAGTCCGCAAACTCTAGCTCTGCTCAGGCTCAATACCAACCACAAAATGATACTGCTGGTTGCGTGTGGCGTCGCTGCCAGAGACCACCCGTGTTGCGGGGCATTGATGTCAAATCATACGTCCGCGACAATCGAAATGCGTCAGGAGGAACAATATTGATCATGCATGCGGGCCAATGCGTCCAGCATCTCGTCATTCCCTAATTACTACGGGCAGGTCTTGCCAATACCGTAGCTCGCTGCAGCCAGCTCGAAAGCGTATTGTGACTTCCTCGTGACGGCATCCTGCAGCGCCGATAAACTGAAATCCGCTGCAGTGGTAGCATCAGTTTCGCCAACGCCTGTTCGATATCAAAAATCCTGTCCTCGTCGATGAAGAATAAAAATGCCAATAAGGCACTGCCAATAGTCTGCACAGATCCACGCATGCACTGATGCCCTCGTGCTTACAGGCTAACGTGCAACAGTGCCAATAACCACACTGCGTGAGGGCTGTGCTGGGCATCTTCTAGGCTTGCGGCACAGAACCCCACACCCTACTCTCTTCATTCCTTCACAGCTATGGCACAACAATCTGTACACACTGCACGCACTGTGTGAGGGCTGTGCTGGGCATCTTCTAGGCTTGCGGCACAGAATCAAACACCCTAGTCTTTTCGTACCTTCACACCTATGGCACGGCATTCTGTACACACTGGCCAGTTACAACCGAGTAAAATCGCACCCCAGGAAAGCGTTTCTCCACAATACGTCCAATGACGCTCGCACGCAAACTGCAAAATCTCATCAGCCTCGCACATGCAGTATCTCCACTGCTATACCAAATACTGCGATATAATCCTACCAGTACACAGAACATAGTTTAATCACCAGACGCTAGCTCTTCTCAAGCTCAGTACCAACCGCAAAATGATACACCAAGTGGCGTGGGTCACCCTCGCCAAAGAGCTCCCTCATTGCCGGGCATTCTTGTCAAACCATACAGCCAAGACAATCGAGAGGTTTCAGGCGGAAAAATATTAACCACTCATGTGGGCCAAGGTGTGCAGTAGATCGATATTCAGTAATAATTCTAGGCCGGTGCTACGAAAACCCGGGAACGTGGTAGCTAGCGTGAACGCGCAATGTGACAGTCTGCTAACTTGCCCTTACTTAAAACTTGAAAGAGCTCGAATGCTTTAGGTAAGCCAGCCCAGTACGCGTGTGTGTTCCCTTCCGCCCTCTGATGAGCTAACCAGTGACTAAAATTTGCAGTCAAGGTTCCGTATCCAGGCTCTTCTCTACCAAATACTGCACCATACTCCTAGCATCACGCCGAACGTATTCACACCAGGAAACGCCTCCAGTGCTCAAGCACAATACTAACTGCAAAGTGATACAGCTCACTGCGTGAGGCATCCCTGCCACAGGGCATCCTTATCACATTGCATTCTTGTCAAATTCTACAACCTGACAATCAAAATTTTCAGCTGGAAATATATATCCATCATGATTGGGAACCAAAGGGTGTCACACCTCCGGCTCAGAATTTTCTCCATGCGTTCTACCCACAACAAAGCAATACCGCAACCCGATATAAGTCTTCTCCACACCACACCCGCAGACGCGCGCATGCACATTGTACAATCCCGCGATACTCGCACATGCACTATAACCACGTCTCTACCAAATATTGCAAAATAGCCCTAGAATCACACGGAACACACTTCTATCAGGGAACGCTTGCAGTCTCCACACTCAGTACCAATGTTACATCTGGTTACGTGGGGAGCCGTTACCACAGGGCACCCTCGTTGCCGGTCATTCCTGTCAAATCCAACAAAGGTCTAATGCATTTTAATGAGGCAAAATATTAATAGTGCATGTGGGACAAGGCATCCAGTTGCACATTTTCCTTCAATTACTTTGGACACGTCGTACAAATACCCTATAGTGCGGCTGGGTCAA
>NW_013566320.1:0-1870 GCF_000499605.1 Eimeria maxima | reverse complement strand
TAGTATTGTGAGCAGACGCCAGCATGCATTTTGCTTGATAATTACCTAGATTGTACGGTTTCGGGTCAGGTCAAATACTACGACCACTAGAGGAGCCTACAGAGCATCACAACAATTTTGTTCTCATGATATATCCGCATAATAGCTACCATTGAATACCCTTGCGTTTTATTATGGTATGTTATGGTATGTATGTTATGGTATTTCGTTATGGTGCACGGTACACCTCGATCTGGCCAACCGTTGAAAGCACATGCGTGTTCTGTAAGATAAAATGGTTTTCGGTGAAACGTTTCTCGTTACCGTCTAGGACGTACGCTGTACAACTCATGTTTGTTCCGCATGAGCTGCGCTTGACGCAAGTCATCCTGAATAATTTCTTGTTGTGCCACTACTGCCAGAAATAGACGATTTGGCTGCTGCGGTGGAATGGTTCTGCATAATGCTACCAACGTCTGTCCGCCACCTGAGTGATATGCGAATATATGGAGGGAAGCAGTGTGTTTGTCGCACATTTGTCATATATGATGTCGCAGTGTCCACCGTTTGCAGATGGCATGCGAGTGCAGCAACAAAGTTTCCTCAATGATCCAAGTGTGCACGTCGGTAATGTTTTGCTTTCTGATTGTAGCGGCAAAATATGGGACGGGAAGCCACAGCATGAACACGACCCCGCAGGGGCTTTTCGCTGGAGCGCGATATCACGAACGGAAGGGTTATGTAATATTTCGGCGCACCCACGCTAACACACATATTGCCTCTACATACCTGCGCAAAAAGTGATGATTGGACGTGAGCCTTCTCAGCAAGACAAGCGCAGCATGCTCACAAATACATATCCCGCAAGCTTTCTGAACGGCTCGTCGCAGCCTGTTAGAATGTGTGGCATTACTTCCCTACATATGTATTGATTATTTGCTGAGTTAGTGTTTTTGCAAAACACACTTACTATTTGAATACGCGGTTCATGCATAGTCTGTGTAATCAGTGTGGCGCAACCTTCTAATGCTGCACATGATTCGAGGACGGAGTAGACGCCTTACAAACACGCTGCATCTTAGCCACGCCGTACACTTAGTTTGTAAAAATATGGGTTGTATCTATTTTAACGCGCAAATGAACATACATTGGGTTGGAGCATATGCATGGATGCATGCACATCAATGCAAATATAGCATCACTCTACAATATTTTCCGTACATTTTTCACGTAGGTGCAAACGTGTTTACACCAGTTGTATGCTGCGTTTGAACCCCTTCCATGAGGCCAGAGTTTATGCACTTCATATTGTGCAGCGTGCCGTCCCCCAGGCGTTACTGCTCTGCCATTGCGCCCTTGCCACACAGATTGTGAGCGCTGGCGCCTGCGAGCAACCGCCGCCACAGTTTCTGTGGGTTGTAAATAGGTGGTGCTTCTCCATGTGCTGCTTCAAGTCTTTGGGTCCTGAGTAATGGTTGGTTTAAGTACTGAACCTTGGAAACCAAATCACCACTAGAAGTTATGCTTGTTGAATATGGAGGAGTGCTCATCCGCGTCACAAAAACCGGACTTGCTTCACGCAGGTTGTAAGCAACGAATTTTGATTTGCACGCTCATCCGCGTCACAAAAACCGGACTTGCTTCACGCAGGTTGTAAGCAACGAATTTTCATTTGCACTTCACGTATATGGCTGTGGTACACTGCCTTACGACCCAGCCTGACTCCCCCGCTGCTATGGATGAGGTGAGACGTAGTTAGCCAGCGGTCCCTCACCAAATTGTTATCCAGCGGCTTCTGTATACGATCGGCGAGTCTTCGGTCAGTGACACATGTTGCCCGGCCTTGCCTGTCGTTGACAGTAGACACGCAGAAGTCGTCGGTCTAGAAGTT
>NW_013566319.1:0-1089 GCF_000499605.1 Eimeria maxima | reverse complement strand
TATATATATATATATATATAGGGAAGGGACATAAGATAACATAAGGGATACACTATAAGGAAACATATTTGGCAAAAAGGAGACAAAAAAGAGACACATTATTGGGGGGGGGAAAAGAGACAAAAAGAAAACAAATTGAGGGAAAAAGACACAAAAAGGAGATAAATTGACAAAAAAAGAGACAAATTGAGGAAAAAGGGACAAAAAGGAGACAAAAAGGAGATAAAAAGGAGACAATAAAAAGGAGACAATAAAAGGAGACAAAAAGGAGACAATAAGAGGAGACAATAAAAGGAGACAATAAAAAGGAGACAAAAAGGAGACAGGGAAAGGAGACAGGGAGAGGAGACAGGGAAAGGAGACAGGGAAAGGAGACAAAAAGGAGACAGGGAAAGGAGACAAAAGGGAGACAGGGAAAGGAGACACGGAAAGGAGACAAAAAGGAGACAGATATGTACATACACTACATATATAAATATAAATATATACATATATAGAGATAAATATAAATATAAGTATAAATATAAATATAAATATAAATATATATATTATAGATATAAATATAAATAAATATAAATATACAGATAAATATAAATATATACGTAAATATAATAAATAGACCTGCATACATACATTAATAAACAATAAATATAAATATAAATAATAAATATAAATATACATAATAAATATAAATATAAATATAAATATAAATATAAATATATATATTTATATATACGTACATAAATATATCTGTATATATAATACATATTTATATATAAGACAAATAAATAAATAAATAAATAAATAAATAAATAAATAAATAAAAGAAACTTTCTTTTAATAAATAAATAAATAAATAAATAAAATAAATAAAATAAATAAAAAATTAGAAATACAAAAAAAAGAATAAATAAGTAAAATGAATAAATAAATAAATAAATAAATAAATAAATAAATAAATATTTATTATAATTATTAAATAATAATAAATGCATGCATACACCGTATATACATGCAAGGAATATATTTGTGTAAATATACATTTATTTATATAAATATAAATATATTAATTAATTATAATTAATTATA
>NW_013566317.1:0-1612 GCF_000499605.1 Eimeria maxima | reverse complement strand
TACTGATACAACAGTATATTTAGGTGACATCCTTTAATTGCTCAGTCATTGCGTGTAGGGCAACAGCGAAAACTCACTGCCTGCGCCGTGGGCCGGCCAACACTCCCTAGTGTCCTGATCTGCGAATGCACAGTTCTTGGTCTGGTCGAGCTAAAGACTTCCTATCAAGTCCGACTCTTCATTTGCCTTGGCGCCTTAACCTCCAGCCTACAGGTCCAGCTTCTACGTTCCGGTTCACCCAAGCCAACGACGCTGAAAAATCATAATTGCCCACATCTTCCCCATATCTTTACTCGATTTGTGAAGTATGCTCTTTGAAGGCACCTGCGCGATTTTTTCTGTTGTTAACCACACGTATTGGGCTCCTTTATATATCCAGTAGTACATGTCTCGTCGCATCTGTTGTCAAATTACTACTGGAATCACCACATGCTCTTACATCTACACAAACACCTCACCACGCACCTTCTACGCAGCGCATCACGTTGCAGATTGTCCACACTTACCGTATGTTTTGGACCTGTTGCACTAACAGTACTTCGCATGGCGAAGGTGAATATTTCCTGCTCCCCACTGCTCTGACCAGTAATTACAGTATACTGGGAGCAGCGCGTGCAGGGTAATAGCAGGATATACGTTAGGCCTGGCCATGGAAATAGTCATCAAGACTTGGGCACCACTGATCTGTCGGCTATCTGGCCATGATGCCGTTGTGCCGGCATCATTAGCAGCCAGACGCTATGCGTGTACAACCCTGTGGAAGCACGCATTTGGCCTAAACACTCCAGGAATATAGTTTGTTTTCGATATGGCGTTTACCAGAGGGCACGAAACCCTTGTCAAGCATTTGCCACCAACCTCACTTGTGGAGTTGGTATTTTACAAACGGTATGCAGACGTCACGACCTTCGGGGTAGATTCGGCCGTACGTCGAGGAAACACGCGTAGGCTCGAGATCGCTTGTGGCGACTATTTAGTGGTAACCGAAGATTACAGTGAAGGTCGCGGTGTACCGCAACATTATGTCACTTCCAGCGCGTGTACCGCAACATTAGCATGGGAGGCATCTCTCCAGTAGGCCGCCATAGGTTCTGCCATTCTACACCAATCACATACAGTGGTTAGTGCCGAACGCCCCATTACCCAGATTCTCATTGGTCAACTCGTATCACCTCATTGGCCAACGTTTGATTTGATGCTTCCGGTGGTATACACAATACCAAACTACCAAACTGCACATTTAAATTCTGCAGTGAGCCTCCTTATCTCGGGCATATACATACGGACCGTAGAACCGTGCGTCCGGTCTGCTACCTCCGAAGCGCTTACGGGGCGATCGTACTGCAATTGTCATTCTTGAATGATTCCGTTGCAAAATGAAGCAGTGTCCGGTGGAAATAGAAATAATATCCACCCTGAATGGGGCAAACCTCAAGAGACCCAGATGCCCTTTCACACGAACGAAGTTGCGGCTGAGGACATTGGTTCTTTGAAGCGTTACCGGGTGCATGCATAAGTGATTTGGAAAGTTCCGAAGGGCTTTGATGGTAAACGCACATCCTGTATTTGGCGTTGACAAGATGCTGCGTGGCATTGCCTGCAACGCCCTCAC
>NW_013566316.1:0-2278 GCF_000499605.1 Eimeria maxima | reverse complement strand
CATTCACTCCAACCCTCATGAATTGTGACGATCCTGAACAAACACCAACCCAACTAACTCCATGAAAACAAAAAAAGCGACAGCCTGCACAAAGGATAGCGACGTTACCTAATAACCACACAGTGGGCTACAGGCAATGGCTACTGGCAGAATTAGCCTCGTCTCCGCAGCTAGCCGCGACTGACAGTCCCTCATTACGTCTGTCCGCAAAACACCTACTGCCACGCACAACGAGACTGAATTCCAGAAATGCAAAGCAACGAATCCATATAACGGCGTCCTCTCTGCTGCCGCCTGCAGCACGCTGACATTGGCGTCCGTTGCCACAACAATTCACTTACAAACTTTTAATGGTTACGTTCCAGACTAGTAAACGCATGTCTGATCCCACACTAACTGTGCCTCAACACACGCCGAAACGCGGCAGCTGCAAGCTAAAACCTGCTCCCAGTAGCTCCCACTACAATCCATTAAGTTTCCACACGAACATATTTGCAGCAATGGCAGCCCGCATACTGTCTGAGTGGTAACCATCCGCAATAGCGCGTCGAGCAAATGAACCTGCTTCCCTCCCTTTACAAATCTAGAAAACGCTGTAGTTTCAATACAAACGCTCTGTGCACCTCTTCCTTCCAATTATGTGCATACCTCCTGGGCACATCAACGGCAAAGCGGCAAAAGAGAAAGCTTTGCAACGACACTACCCTACTGGTGAGCACGCAAGCCGTATAGCGGAAGGACACCTTAAAATGCTCCTCCTCTGCATCTGGCGTGCTCGCATACTGTCTGGAACGTAACCGCGCCAAACAGCGCGTCGAGCAAATGAACCTTCTTTCCTCCTTTCACAAATGTAGAAAATGCTCTAGTTGCCCGATGCAAACGGTCGCTCCACCTGCCTTCGAATTAGGTGCATACTGTCTGTGCAAATCAACAAAAATGTACCAACAATGAAAGCGTTCCAACGCCGCTACAATACACAAGAGCACGCAAGCTGCATAACCAAATGACCCGTTAATGTGCAGGTCATCGGCATCTGGCATGGTCGCCTACTGTCTGGAAGGAAACCATGCCAAACAGCGCACCGAGCAAATGAACCTTCTACCCTACCTCCACTAATGTAGAAAATGCTCTAGGTGTCCGATGTAAACGGTCACTGCATCTCTGCCTCCCAATTATGTGCATACTATCTGTGCACGTCAACGAAAAGGAACGAAAAGGGAAAGCCTTCCACCGACGCTACAGTACACACGAGCACACAAGGTGCATAACTGATTGATGTGCTAAAATGCACGTCCTCTGCATCTGGCGTGCTTGCATACTGTCTGGAACGTAACCATACCCAACAGCGCTCCGAGCAAATGAACCTTCTTCCCTCCCTTCACAAATCTAGAAAACGCTGTAGTTGTCCGATCAAACGGTCGCTGCACAGCCGCCTCCCAATTATCTGCATACTTCCTGTATGTGTCAACGGGCAACCATCAAAAGAGAAAGCCTTCTCCCGACGGTACAGGAAACACGAAAAGACAGGCTGAATAACCGAATGACGCGTTGAAGTGCTCTTCGTGTGCATCTGGCGTGCTCGCATACTGTATGAAATGTAACCATACCCAACAGTGCGTCGAGCAAATGAACCTTTTCTCCTCCCTTTACAAACGTAGTAAATGCTCCAGTAGCCCGATACAAGCGGTCGCTTCACCTCTGCCTTCCCATTATGTGCATACTTCCTGTATCTGCGAACGGGATAGCACTAAAAGCGACAGCCTTCCAACGACGCTGCAATACAAAAGAGCACACAAGCTGCATAACAGGATGGCCCGTTAAAATGAACCTCCTCTGCATCTGGAGTGCTCGCATACTGTCTGGAACGTAACCATACCAAACAGCTCACCGAGCTAATCAATCGTCTCCCCTCCGTTCACAAATGTAGATAACGCTCAAGGTGTGCGATGCAAACGGTCGCTGCACCTCCGCCTTCCAATTATGTGCATACTTCCTGTATCTGTCAACGCGCAAACGCCAAAAGAGAAACCCTTCCAACGACGTTACAGTACACAAGAACAGACAAGTTGCATAACCGAATGATGCATTGAAGTGCAGCTCCTCTGCATCTGGCGTGCTTGCTTACTGTCTGGAACGTAACCATACCCAACAGCGCTCCGAGCAAATGAACCTTCTTCCCTCCCTTCACAAATCTAGAAAACGCTGTAGTTGTCCGATCCAAACGGTCGCTGCACAGCCGCCTCCCAATTATCTGCATACTTCCTGTATGTGTCAACGC
>NW_013566315.1:0-1958 GCF_000499605.1 Eimeria maxima | reverse complement strand
CTGCAGCTTGTGTGTCCTGAGCACGAATCACAGCTAACCCTTTGATGTGTTCAGGTCTCTCCAGTTTGTTGAATCCTAGCTTATATTCGGCTTTTGGCTAAACTGTGCACGCCCCAAAACTCATTCGCGCTTTACCTGATTAGGAGGTGCGTTTAGGGTGAATTCCGTTTTTCCATTGGCGTGTATCTACCTTTCGCTCGAAACTCGTAAAAAAGCGGTTTGCAACTGCGGTGGTTGTAGTAACATTAAGGGGCTCTTGTATGCATAGCTAAATGTTGTCTGTTTGATTTTTAAGCATGTGTCCAAGTCTCAGGCCTGGCGAATATCTTGCGGTAGTGGCACCCAGCCCCGATTCAGTCTGTGAAAATTGTTAGGCACACCACAGGGGCGTAGAAAGCGGAACAGTTAATTTCCTGCTGGATCTGTTTCCTATGCGTAACCAATGCGGTACTCTCTAGCTATTTCATCTTTGGTTCACATTTGTGCTTAGCGAAACACAAATGCACACAATCCTTTCAGGTGGAAACAGCAGTGCTCGAGTGGGGTTTGCATTTTGGATGCGCCCAGGAGGTACGCAGTCGATATTGCTGTTGTACTTTGTGTGCACGTAATCCACTAACGTTGTTTGTTTTATTATTACATTGCGCATTGACGGCACAGCTTGTCTATTCAGACGAAGAACGTGCGTAATGGCTCACAGCCATGCCAGCGCCTCTCGTGGTCAATGCATCGTCATACGAGAACAACGGACAGTTCGAAAATCGAGAATGCTACAGCCATGCTCGTCACGACGCTTTCTGCAGCGCACGCGTGCCTAGGACGTTCTGTATGTCCCGCATCCTGGGTAAAAAACGCTCATTCTCGTTGCTGTTATGCCTTGCTATGCTGCTCCTGAGCCTTGGGTTTCAAGCGTATTCATGTTGGTTTGTAAAAGCATACGTGCGCCGCGCGCCTTCGCTCCAGTTCCCATAGTTGGGTCGTTTTACCCGTTAACATCGCTTTCTGCTTGTTTAGGCTGGTGGATGGCTGCAAAGGGTTCTGTGTTTCTTAGTGCCTTCATATGCAGATTATGTTGCGCAGCGCTTCTTATGCAATCGTGGGGATATCTGCAGTGCTACAACAAAATTTCTCTTCGTAATCCGTTGGGGCGGAGCGAAATCGAATCGTAAGAGCTTCGCAGTCTCCCGTTGTATCTTTGGAACAACAGCATTTTGCAGCCCGGCATAATTATCTAGTATTGTGAGCAAACGCCAGCATGCATTTTGCGTGATAACTACCCAGATGGTACGGTTTCGGGTCTCCCGTTGTATCGTTGGAACAACAGCATTTTGCAGCCCGGCATAATTATCTAGTATTGTGAGCAGACGCCAGCATGCATTTTGCGTGATAACTATCCAGATGGTACGGTTTCGGGTCAGGTCAAAGACTACGACCACTAGAGAAGCCTACAGAGCATCAAAACAATTTTGTACACTCATATCTGCATGATAGCTACCATTGAATACCCTTGCGCTTTATGTGCGCATGGTACACCTCGATTATACCAACCATTAAAAGCACATGCGTGTTCTGTAAGTTAAAATGGTTTTCGATGAAACGTTTCTCATTACCGTCTAGGACGTACGCTGTACAACTCATGTTTGTTCCGCATGAGCTGCGCTTGACGCAAGTCATCCTGAATAATTTCTTGTTGTGCCACTACTGCCCGAAATAGACGATTTGGCTGCTGCGGTGGAATGCTTCTGCGTAATGCTACCAACGTCTGTCCGCCACCTGAGTGATATGCGAATATATGGAGGGAAGCAGTGTGTTTGTCGCACATTTGTCATATATGATGTCGCTGTGTCCACCGTTTGCAGATGGCGTGCGAGTCCAGCAACAAAGTTTCCTCAATGATCCAAGTGTGCACGTCGGTAATGTTTTGCTTTCTGATTGTAGCGGCAAAATATGGGACCCCT
>NW_013566314.1:0-1676 GCF_000499605.1 Eimeria maxima | reverse complement strand
AACGGTGCGGTCTGCTACACACACAGCATACCTACAGCACCGCCTCCTTCGAACTGTAAAAATGTCTAAACAAGGGGTCGTTCTATACTAATGACTCCTTGGAGAACTGCTGGGTGCCACGAAACGAACGTACGTCCTGAGCAAGTGTTTATCACAAGCTCGCAGTGAAAGCATGCAGGCGTCACTTGACTATTGCTCGAGGAGGATGAACGCTATATCGCGGCTGGTGTGGCAGGCCAATTGAGCATTGCTTATTTGTAGAACAACCGTCGATGTTCTACAAATAAGCAATGCTCAGAACAACCGTCGATGTTCTGCATATCGGTCCAATAAGAGAGGCGCTCAATAGATGCCGCACGATCCTCCAACCCTTCAGTGCGCATGCACCATACACGCCACTGACTATTCTCCTGTCATATCACATGCTTGCTTCGTTGCCACCCCTGCTCTGAGGCAGCCGGGCCTCCAATAGCCCTGCAATAAGCTACGGTCGGCCCCTACAAGTACCGACAAACTCGATATAAGTGTCCTCGGCCGTTTCTTGCCAAGCATACCCTCAGCTCAACAAGTGGCACCGTACAGATATTTGGCATGTGCAAACAGACAGCGTGTCCGCACTTAAATGAATTCATCTGGACCCTTTGCATAGGCCACATGCCAATCAACGACCACAATGCCCTCCGTGCGGAGACCCGTCCTCCACATCATTACTGTCCCCATATCCATAACCCAGAACGGTGCGGTCTGCTACACGCACAGCGCACCTACAGCACCGCCTCCTTCGGACTGTAAAAATGTCTAAACAACAGCCAGTTGCATACTACTGACTCCGTGGAGAACTGTTGCGTGCCACGATGCGAACGTACTCCCTGCTCACGCGTATATTACCGACTCACATTGCAAGCTTGCAGACGCCACTCGTTCGAACACGAGCAGAATGAATGCTATATCGCGGCTGGTGGGGAGGGCCAACTGGGCAATGCTTATTTGGAGAACAATTGTCGATGTCCTGTATATCGTTTCAACGGCAGACGCCCTTCAAGGAAAAGGTGCCGAAAGGACTTCATGCCCTTTTGTGAAAGCGCGTCAGACACGTAATAGGCTGTGCATTTGTCGTAGGCTCTGCATGTGGCCACAGCATGATATTGCACCCTAAAAAGTCAGCATTAGTTTGGCGCTTGTCTGTCGAGGCAAGTGGTTCGGAGCACGCATCAGAAGGGGTGGCGCTAGCTTCGTGCGATTGGATGGGATCCGTCCACGTGCACTATCACCCACACAGGGCTTGGAAAATTCCCGGCGGTCTCTGAGGCATCCGCGGAACTCTCGGCAGGTCGTTAAAAGTGTCAGGTGTCAACCGAAAACTGTTGAAAACACTATAGGAGGAATGCCACTCACGCAGAGGTGGATGCGAATATCAAAGTATTACGTCATCCGTCCTAAGGGCGTTTCGCCTCAAAGCAACCGAACCCCCCGAATTCCCTCCATCAGGTTGTCATACCTACAGGTTGAGCAGCGAATTGCCACTGCAACCGCATGCAATACAAATGTTGGAGAAGGAACGCTACAGGGGCCATGCAGCTAGGGGGCCTTCTGGGTTCACGCTGACTGTCCTCAGCCACCAAATTCCGTAGCCAACTAAAATGACCACACACGAGCATGTGGGCATAACATACACT
>NW_013566313.1:0-1399 GCF_000499605.1 Eimeria maxima | reverse complement strand
GTTGTTGCTATGCTTTTCAAGGGAGTGTTGCATTGAACCTCCTGGAATGCATGATGATGATTGGCAGCTACTGTACGGTGATGCAACACTAACCAGTGAATTCCTTGCGTGTGTGCTATTACTACTGGCAGCACGTGCTTGTAAGACGTAATGCAGGAAGTGTGTGCATGGAAGAGGTGGAGGACCTGTTGCATCTGTTGTTGTCGGTCACTGTCAAACGACTCGCACCATGCAAAGTGATCCAGTTCGCGACAACATTGCCGGCGTGTAAAGTGTTTGCAGCCGCTACCGCTAACGGGCCAGCATACTGGGATATAACTATCCAGCTTCTGCATTGCTTGACGGGTGTAAAACAGCGTGTAAGGCAAATGTCGGAAGACAGGTATTGTGTTACTGAGTGGAATTTAGGTACAGGCTGCATTTGGTGATAAATGGAGAGATGCAGAGTCCGCGTTTCGTAGGTAGACAGCTCATATTTTTGCTGTGCAGTGTGCGTATTTAAGGTGTCTAGCATGTGTTTGTTCCAGGCGCACTGCAGCAAACGCTTGGCAGTAAAACAACTTGCTGTGGTTGACGGTAGTGGAGGAAATGCCACCAAGCTGCTTGGTAACAGCAGGTCCGCGTACTGTTGGCTGTCTGGTACCCAGTTTCGCCAATACTACAATGCCCTGTTGGAGCCACAACACGTTTCTGTGGTGTGCGATTCCGCTGCGCTCTTCCACATCTCTCGGAAGACGAGCATTGTTCGTTTTTATATAAGTGAGTCCAGTACCAAGCTCGACGGAGATGCATGCCACTCTCTGGAAACCGCTGGCAGCTGTTTGGAGGCATATCTTCCTCTGCGCAGAAATGGAATCTCAGAGTATGGCTAACCAGCTTTGCCCATATCGCAGGCTTGAATAGCTGGTGTTTCATGTGCAGAAATAGCTTAGCTTCACATCCCGTAGCAGTGCTGAAAGGAGCGAATCTGCAGTTCCGCAGGCCTTCTTAAGAGCTGCAGCCTGTCATCACGTTGACTATTTTCCACAGCTCACGTCATTTTCTGCAGTCACTTAGCATGGTGCCACCTTCAAACATCTACAAACTGCCTCAGTTAGTGGATGGCGCGTACGTGGACCAGTCGGTGCCCTGTTCGATTGGTGGACTGTTGTCTAACAGCGGGTTAGTGTTTCAAGCCGAACACCTAGGTATTGACCGCTCTAGAGGCCTAGGCGTCTTTTGGTACGTTTCGGAGCAGAGCTGCAACGCAGGGCACATGCACAAAGAGGAACATAGCAATCAAGGTTTTGGGCTACATGGCGTGAGGGCAGCTTGCCCTAGCAGAGATAACTGTGGAACCTTAGCATGGTGCCACCTTCAAACATCTACAAACTGCCTCAGTTAGTGGATGGCGCGTACG
>NW_013566312.1:0-1100 GCF_000499605.1 Eimeria maxima | reverse complement strand
TATATATATATATATATATATATATATATATAACGCATATATAATATATATAAAAAATATATATAATATATATAAAAAAAATATATAATATATATAATATATATACAATATATATATAATATGTATATAATAAGGAGACAATATAACTGTCTCCTTCCCTGCTGTATATAAGGAGGAGGCACCTATACACCGTTGTAAGGAGACAGCAGCAGCAGCAGCAGCAGCAGCAGCAGCAAACCTGCCCTGCTGCTGTCTCCTTTTGTCTCCTTATAATTCGTTGTTTGTCTCCTTACTGCAACACATGCATAGACGGCGTCCTGCTGCAGCTAGCTGGCTACCTAGCTAGCTAGCTACCCTGCTGCAGCTTTGCTGCTGCTGCTGCTGCTCTTGCTGCAACGACAGCATCCATCTCCTATGGGGGGCTGCAGTTGCTGCTGCTGCTGCAGTTGCTGCTGCTGCTTCTGCTGCAGTTGCTGCTGCTGCTGCTCCTTAGTGGGCGGCCTCCGTCCTCATCAGCTGATGCGTATATGATGTCCTCCTTCCCTTTAGCTAGCTGCTGTTGCTGGTTCTTCTTGCTAGCTAGCTGTAGGGCTGCTGCTGCTGTTGCTGCTGCTGCTGGTGCCGATGTCAGTACTGGCAGCACCGCTGCGTTCTCTGCTGCAGGGAAGGGTCCCTTCGTCCTCTTCCCCAGCTAGCTAGCCACACAGCTAGCTAAGTCTAGCTGTGTAGCTAACTGTGTGGCTAGTCGTGAGGCTAGCTCTATGGCTAGCTGTGTAGCCCGCTGTGTAGCTAGCCGTATGGCTAGCTGAGCAGCTAGCTGTAAGGCTAGCTGAGCAGTTAGCTGTATGGCTAGCTGAGCAGTTAGCTGTATGGCTAGCTGAGCAGCTAGCTGTATGGCTAGCTGAGCAGCTAGCTGTATGGCTAGCTGAGCAGTTAGCTGTATGGCTAGCTGAGCAGCTAGCTGTTATGGCCAGCTGAGCAGCTAGCTGTATGGCTAGCTGGGCAGCTAGCTGTATGGCTAGCTGAGCAGCTAGCTGTATGGCTAGCTGAGCAGCTAGCTGTAGGGCTAGCTGAGCAGCTAGCTGTAGGGCTAGCTGAGG
>NW_013566311.1:0-1892 GCF_000499605.1 Eimeria maxima | reverse complement strand
ACCCTGCGATGACAAAACAAACAATACTACATTTCAACGCACTGTGGGCCAGAACGGCTGTGTTACGCAAGCAAATGCACACTTGTTCAGAGACACCACGAGCCACTGGAGATGGAAACTATGAAAGGCCATCACAGCATCCTGCCGCCCAGTCGTAAGTTCAACAGCCAGCTTAGCTGCTTTATTGGTGCTCCAACGTACGCAAAACAGTTAATACTGCAAATTATCTGAGATTCACAGCGTAAGGCATATTCGCCCATGGGGCCGTTTTGGTCACAGGAAGACAACATACTGGCTAGATATTAAAATGCCGTTCTACACGCTGGTCGCATTACTGACTGTAGTACCAAAGTTTCCAGTGGATGCTACTATTCCTCCATGCGACACATTGCTTGTGTACAATGTCAAGTCCTTATGCTGCATATATCGAGCAGCGTTTGTCGTGGATTTCTGTTATGCAAAGAAATCAACTCACTTGCTTAGCATAAAGGGGTCATTCGTTGAAGCCGTCCCCACGAACTGTGGCTACATGGGAGCTTTTTGAGCATTGCGTGTGTCCGACGCCGTATGAGACATTGCGCACCCATCCGGTGGTGGCGTATTACATTCCCTTCTGACTATTTGTTGTTAGGCTTAAGCAATGCCAGTTCATGAAAATAAGCTGCCTCGCCAGACCCCAAGGCACTTGGGTCGCCATAGCGCAGGCGCACTAAGTGGTCCACACTGGGAACGACAAAAGAACTACGTCGTAAGGAGTCAGCAAGCAATAATTTCCAGAGGCGAGGCCTTCTCAGCGTCGAAGCACTCCACCATATATACAGAGGATTGCAACAAAAGTTGTCCAGCAGTCCCACATCGTGCTCCAGATGTAGATAGAAAATCGCCATTT
Source organism: Eimeria maxima (assembly GCF_000499605.1). Classification (NCBI taxonomy): domain Eukaryota; phylum Apicomplexa; class Conoidasida; order Eucoccidiorida; family Eimeriidae; genus Eimeria; species Eimeria maxima. The sequence goes on along the minus strand of NW_013566311.1, from coordinate 1,003 downwards.
CAAGCGTTGCATCTAGGGTCCGTGATACCCAGAGAATTTGTCACTGCCATTTGTGGTTGTTGTGGGGAACTGAATCAACCTACAGGCTGGAGAGGTAAGTGCCACCTTTGAGAAATCACCATTGAAAATTTGCACTTATACAGAAACCACAACGAGGTTTGGCACATGCAGTGCATAGTGCCACGCACGAAACAACCATGACATGGTGAAGAAACGAAGCTGTTACTCGATGATGAACGCACACAAACAGCCGCGCAATAAGGCGCAGTCTTGCACTGTCCAGGTGACTACCCGTAATCCGTGCAAGGGCACGTTCGACACGGGAAATCCCTAGCTCAAACAACCACGAGGCTTTTGGTGTTCCACATCATGTATAATTTGGTGTTCCACATCATGTATAAAGTTGGGCTGCGCACAGTCACTGCTCGCCCCTATAGTGTTCGTCGAATCATACACTTCACGTATTTGTGGTGCGCTGCTAGCGTGTGCGACTGTTGTCCGCGGCGACAATTGCTCACTGCCTATAAAGAAGCCCCTTTAGGAAAGCACGCAGCCGACGTGCAGAGACTTTGCGAAAGCAGCCAGCCCACAAACTGGCAACAAGTCTCCGCTTACCTGTAGTGCACGCTTAAAATTGCCGAACACATTGGAGACCCATGCACGCGGAACACAAACCTCCACCTTCCATATAAGAGACAGCAGCACGAGCACCATCATAATCTGATTTGTGGGGCAATTGCGATAATACAGAAATTACGGAAGTCTCAACTTCCTCTTGAGGCTGGCATTTGTATAGGCGACCAACAGCTCACTATGAATACGGAACCGTATGATGGAGCTGCAAGGACCACAAAGCTCTGCCAGCTGTTTACGTTGAGGCAATACACCTCCAAATATTGGCGCAAAGCAACCATATTTATAGTGCATGTTGCTCCGTTGTGCTCGTTTCGTCGGTACGGCTCTGCTGTGAGGGAGGAGCCGCTCACTCGCTTCAACCGCAGCA
>NW_013566310.1:0-1207 GCF_000499605.1 Eimeria maxima | reverse complement strand
TTTATTTATTTATTTATTTATTTATTTATTTATTTATTTATTTATTTATTTATTTATTTATTTATTATAAGATATAGTGTATTATTTATTTAGTTAGTAATTATTTATTTAGTTAGTAATTATTTATTTACCTAGTAATTAGTAAACCCTAAACCCTAAACCCTAAACCCTAAAAGGTGAATAGGGGAGAAACCCTCTATTATTTATTATTATTTTCTTCTTTTTTCTTTGTTTATATATATAAAAGAAAGAAAAGAATATTTATTAAATAAAAGATAATAAATAAATAAATAAATAAATAAATAAATAAATAAATAAATAGAAGAAAGCTATTCATATTGAGGTGTATGCGCATACACCGCAACAAGAAAATTATTCATCTTTTTTATTTTTATTGCTTTCCTTCCTTTTTTAAGGAGAAAAAGAAGAAAAAAAGTATAAATTAAAAGAATAAAAAAGAATAAATAAATAATAAAAGGAATAAAAAGGAATAAATAAATAAAAAAAGAAGAAAAATGAATAAAAAGGAAGAAAAAGAGGAAACAATAAAAAAAATAAATTTATTAATAAATGTTGCAAGAAAAGGATCAATAAGTATATTAAAAAAGAAATTAAAAGAAGAAGAAAAAAGATTTTCTTCTTCTTTTTCTTCTTCTTCTTCTTTTTCTTCTTCTTCTTTTTCTTCTTCTTTTTCTTCTTCTTTTCCTTCCTCCTCTTGTTCTTTTTCTTCTTTTTCTTCTTCCTCTTATAAGGAAGAAAAAGAAAAAAAAAAAGAAATAAATGAAGAAAATAATGAATTAAAAAGAAGTAATTATAAATAAAATAAGATAAATTTATTTATTTATTTATTTATTTATTTATTTATTTATTTATTTATTTATTAGGTATAGAGGAAATAATATATATAGAGGAAGAAATAAAAAAAAGAGCAAAAAAAGAATTTAATTATATAGGAATAAAAGAAACAGAAAAAATAAAAAAAGAATTTATTTATTTAAATAATATTATTAATAAAGAAGAAAAAAGGTAATTTATTTATTTATTTATTTATTTATTTATTTATTTATTTATTTATTTATTTTATTTATTTATTAGGCTAGATGGTATAAAACAAGAAATAAAAGACACAAAAGATGTAAGAAAAAAAAAAGAATAATTTATTTATTTATTTATTTATTTATTTATTTATTTATTTATTTATTTATTT
>NW_013566309.1:0-1687 GCF_000499605.1 Eimeria maxima | reverse complement strand
GCTTGCATACGTAGTCGGTAATAGTCGTGCAACAAGACTCCTGCCTTCCAAGAAGCGTTGAATGCACCGTAGTGCACGCCCGACCGAACCCCCAGACTCAATTAGACTGGGCTGCAGTGGCACGACCAGTGCTGCAGCAGGCACGTACCGCTTCCTGCGCAAACAACTGAAAAATAAGATCTGTGCAAAACGCAGTTGCACGGCACGAAAAGCGCTCCACAGCATACACCGCTCTCCAGTCCGTTACAAATGAGTGGGTAATTTTTTTATGCCCGTAGGCATATCGCAGCCGCTTCTTCCAAGCTTCAACAGCATGGCTCAGTGATTTCCAAGGTGGAGCATCATTCCGCAACACACATAGGCGTTTTAGCATTTGGCACAAATGCACGTACTAGCTGCAACGTCATGTCTGATTGTAGTGTAGTGGACTATATCGGCAGTACTGATGCTAAGCCCTAGCACTGCGCCCGCGTGCCTCAGTATTCGGAAGGCGAGGATTTCGCTGCCTAACAGCCGGTCGACTTCACTTAGTATGGACCAATGCCCACGAGGGTGGAGGCTTTGCTGCCTTCCGTCTCGCCGTCCCGCTCAACGATGGAGCACAAGCAGCCCCATAATAGCACGCCAGCTATCTCCACGCCTTGTGGCATTTTGGTCGTGAGGTGTAGCCCACCGTTGGCTGCGTTCCTAAGGCTTTACCAGCCTAACAAGGCGTTGGTGTGACGGAAATCGCGAGTAGACATATTTCAGTCGTATTCACCAGCTTGCCGGTACCTGCAGATAAACTGGGAGCCTAAAACTAATAGCAACACAGATACCCCGCTTCACTTTCCTAGGGAAGCTAAACTTAGTAATAGAACTTTTGGGAAGTGTATTTCAGTCGTTGCACAAGAACCTACCGGCGACGCCTCCAGGCTTACTAGTGAAGTTGCCAGTCTCGCCCCTTTGACAGGAGCGATAATTGTTTCAATCAGCCCTCTCCGATAAATAAAAGGCATGCAATCATCCATATATGCGTTTGACCACAAGCGTCAGGCTATCGTTGTAAACGGGAATTGAGCCGACGTAGAAGCTCAAACGAGCACAATGCGTGGCCACACCTCCCAACGAATGTGGCGGTTTCCGTCCTCTTAGGAAAGCAGCGAGCACTACCAACTAGAGTGTCGCAATTCTCCAACAGTGAGGTAGACACATTGACCGACTAGCTCTCACTCATTGCATACGTGACATAGTAACACTGACCCAGCAGTACACAACCATGCTGGTGAACCATCCGTGCTTCATCACCGGAGCTCCCATATTCCACTTGGCACCTCGACTAATATCACAGTCACACGCATTTGCTCACGCAGAAGTTTGGGTAAGCTACGAGGAGGCGTCGTTATCCCATCAAGCACTCATAGAGGTTAGCGTTAGCGACCCCAACATAAGATTGGCCTCATTTGGTGACACCCCATCTAAACGAAGGACTACACCGGCTAGCATCGCAGCTTTGAAAATAGCTTTGATTCGCTGATGGCGGCATATGTGGAAGGCGTTGGAATGACGGAGACGGTGATAAGCAAAATAAACTGAATGTCAGCAGCTCTGTCTAATGACAGACAAACGCATTTACATCGCGTGCGACTGACATCCTGCAAGTTTGCCTTCAGTGCACTAGAGCCGAATGAGTCGACGGAAAGCAGCA
>NW_013566308.1:0-1541 GCF_000499605.1 Eimeria maxima | reverse complement strand
TGCTTACGACTAAGTATAGAACAATACCACTGGAAGTCATAGTGTCCACTGGCAGGCGGTGGTCTGACTGTCCACGGTAAGGTCACGGGGGATGGGATATACAAGAAAAGAGGAGTTATTTTGCGTTAACTATGCGTATATTACTTTTAATGCGTTGGAGTTGTAAGTGGCAGAGCACACTGCTTTTATTTTAATTCTCCTCCCTTTACTCCCTTTCGACTCACAGCGGAGTATACGTTGCGGCTGCGGGGAGCATACGTGAAATACGGGGTTTTGAGGAGTCATCAGCAGCACTACAGGCACTTTTTATTCCCTTTTTGCAGTTTTGTATTCAATTTTACTAATTAACTAACATATGATTCCCAATTTACTTTCCTTCTAGTCCGTTTACTCCCTCTGTCCCGCCGCTGCAGCGCGAGCCTTGCTGCGGTGTCTCGATAACTCCTGTAGAACACCAGCACTACAATGAAGTTCAAATGGGATCTCTAGAGGTCTACTTTGACGAAAAGGAGAAAATATTACCGATATATTGGATCCCTTTAGATAGAAATGAGGTTAATTCGGCTACGAGAGCTCGCCATCCTCCTTACGGTCGGGACTGGGTGTGAACCCGACGCAGCACTGCGATTACGCGAGACGAGCGGGATATCTGTTATTCTTGGGTTTTCTCTATATAACATGGACAGGAATGTTTTTTAAGGACTTCTATTTGTTTACTTATGCATACTTGGGAATATCTGTCGAGTTTGGACTGAAGGAGCAGAGTGTGCACAAATTTAGTATGAATTTATGCTATATGTAGTAGCAGGACACACACTGGGCACTACAGCTCCTGCTGCTGCTCCGCTTCAAGCTAGCCATATGAATCATCTGTAGCTTGTGCAGCAACAGCTGCTGCAGCAATGCGTTTGTCTATGTCTTGCTGTTTCCCTGTTTGTTCTTCTTTTCTTTTTTCTCCATCTAATCGTTCTACCGCATGCAGGAGCTACGCACACTTTTGCAGCAACAGAGACGCGGCCTCTTCTGTGTGTCTTCTGCTCTTCATCCTGCTGCTGCTTCTGCTGCTGCTACTACTGTTTTCGTATCTACTGCTGCGACAGAGGAGGGGCTGTTGTTACTTTGCTTGCATAATGCACACCGATGCCGACGTTGTTGCTTATCCAACTTGTTTCATGTTGTTTAGGGTTTCCTGCTGTCGCGTGTCACCATTCCTTTTTTCCCTTGTTGCGGCGGACTTCTTCCTGTGTGTGTACGAATGTATGTATGTATGTGTTCTTCATCGAGTACTTGCTTGTTACTTGTTTGTTATTTAACATCTGCCTCTGTTGCTATCGTCCTCGTCATTCGAAAAAATCGTTGAATTTATTAATGCTCCTGCTTTTGCTTATGCTGCTGCTGTTTCTTCTCGTCCTCAAGATTCTATTGCTGCTGCAGTTTGTGCTGCTCCGTGTGCTGTTACTGCTACAGATGAAAATGGCTTCTCACCTCGGCCAAACAGCAGCAGCAACTGCAGCAGATGCAGCCACTGCAGCAGCTGCATC
>NW_013566307.1:0-1257 GCF_000499605.1 Eimeria maxima | reverse complement strand
TAAGTGTGAAGTCAACAGACCAGTGCAGTATGCCTAGGATATCGAGTCCTGCTCCTAAAGCTAATACGGCTTATGGGAGCACTAGAATAGTGCCGAGAGCAGGAAGTGTGTTGGCGCATTTACAAACACATGCGAAGCGCTGGATGTTGTGAGTCATGGGGGAGATGTGTAGGCGTTCACCCGTAGCAGCTGGTATTGTGTTTTTTCTGTAGTGAGGTGTATGCGGGGATGGACGGTGGATGCGTGGATGTTTTGATTGTTTTCCCACCCGATGCTGGAAATGTCTTTTCCTTTGGCTGGTGAGATTGGGACTGTTGATTACATTCCTTCCTGCCTGCGCTATATTGTATAGAATAGGCATGCACGGGTTTGTTGTTTGATTAGGAGGTTTTGTGGTGGCAAATCAAAGTTGGAATCTCTTAGCTCTGGACATTTGTGGGTTAGGTTGTAGGTTTCACGGTTGCCTGTGTTTCATTGCAGCAAAACGGAGTATCGTTTTGGTTTAGCTGGCAGTAGCAAAGGTGTTAACACAGCGTTTCTGTGTTTGCCCTTTGTGATGGGAGGTCTATTCAGTTCAGCAGGAGAGTGTGGTGGGATGGTGAAATCGTTTGGGGAAATGGAGGGTGAGTGTGGTGGGATGGTGAAATCGTTTGGGGAAATGGAGGGTACTGCGCATTGATAGCGGTTTGGGGTTTATGCGTTAGCTTTGTTGAAGCTGCGTTTCTTGGGAAGCGCTGCAGTCTTGTTGGTCCCCCGTTTTGATCGTTGGGCTGTATGCAGGAAGTATGTTGGCGCATTTGCTAGTGTTCCCACTGTGCAGTGTCGCGTAGCCACGCGTAGCCAGCTCATGAACTCGTTTGGCACCCCATAACATGATGTGCTCATCTGTCGTCTTAACCAGTCAGTCGCATCAATCCTACGTTAGTGCCAGCTGAACCAAGCAAGCTGCACCCATTATAGAGGCTTGTAAACGTGCGTTGACCAAGCTAATCAAACTGAGCAGAAGCTAGTATCAAGTAGTGATGCATGACAGTTGATCGGGTGTCCCGTGAATATGACTGTGGCACAGCAGGCGACTTCTACCTCACGACTTTGACGGTGTTCATTAGCGTATTATCCATATGAGAAGGTTGTGCGTTTTGGCAGATGTACCTGCAGCGAAACGGCTGCCTTGTAGACAACCTGATTGGCAGGTGTGTCGCCTGGGACTAACGCCCGCATGTGTTTGCAGGCAGTCCATTTGACAGCCGTTGGACA
>NW_013566306.1:0-1873 GCF_000499605.1 Eimeria maxima | reverse complement strand
CTTGGCGCCGTCGCCCCAGATTCCCGTCAACCCAAGGCCAAGAATTTCTATTTCATATATGTGCTCACGGGAATCTTTCGATAATGCACTATGGCTAAAATGGATCTGCATTGGCAACGTTAGCCTGAATAATGCCCAAGCACACTACGCAACAGCCTGATACCCTCCCCGCAACAAACAGATCTTGTTCTAATCCAGATTTGTATATGAATCTACGTAATAACGCGTCGACGTCCTTACTGGTGAGTGCAATGTGGAGCTCGCAACCTACTTTCTAAAGAGAAAAGAAAGCTGTTATTTGCATGGAGTGTGGCCACCGCTTACCTGAACAATCTCCTCAGTCTACCGCAAGCACAAATATACCCATTCATGCGAATATCAGGAATTCGTTCAATTCGTTCGCGCACAAGGAACCACCAAGAAGGCTTGCACATCACCAACGTTGCCGGCACTTAAGCCGACAGAAGCCAGTACCGTCAGGAGCCGTGGAATAAGTGGGATCATAGCAGCCCTTGCCACCCGTTGCACTCCATGGCATTCCTCCCGCAACGCCGACAACAAACAAAGCAAAACCTGTGCACTGTAACCCCTGTTGTGCAGCTGGCAAGCATCGACGCGCACCTCCTGTCCGATGCATTAAACAACATTCAGCATTTTGCCTAATATTAGGGGGAGAAACAACAGCTCGACACCGCACGACGGGCCCTAAGGTCGGCAACTGGGGAAAAACTGAAAACAGACAAATACACACGCCGTGAAGCTCACGGGCACTTCATATCCCTGGATAACACGGCGCCAGGAAGGCCCATGGCCATGCAGCATGACTATGATGCCAAGCACCACTATGTACGCACACCAAAAACAAATCGTTTTCGCCCTACGCCTGCGCCTGCACTGCAGTACACCAACCCATTCCACGGTATTGTCGGATTCGCGACTATCCTCAGCTCCGTATAAACACGCCGTGTGCCACCTCTGGGAAACTAACACTATCCATAAATCTTGCGGCACAAAAGCTGCATAGATGACCATGTGTTTCAGTGTGCCAATCCAACTCACTCCACAAACATTCCCCAGTCCCCTACCAAAAACATGGACCCCTATTCTATCTCAATTCCCGGACACAACATACTCAAGCCGCTGTCTCCTAACGCCTTACGTCCCGCTAACACATCCATCTGAAACTATGCCAATACACGCCTAGGTTCTCCGGCACTACAGAATTACAAGTACACCAACTGTTGTGTTGTGGATGAAAGGATTGGCAAATGCACAGTTGCGCATGCACACTTCATCACGAAGACGCGTTACTCAAAAAGCTCAGAAACGCACTTACCGAGAAACCTCATGGAGAGTTAAATTGCACACCCAAAATATTCTACGCAACTCGTACAACCTCTACTCCTGTTCTGACCGGATGCCCCTTCCTACCCTGTCACTGTCGGAGCCTAGTCTGCCATCGAAAAAAATTACTGCCTGTTTTCACCGTGACAACCGCACAACACTCCGCATCAGGCTTGCGTTAGCCACTTCTGACCTACCTCCAGCATATCAACGAAAACCACAGACAAGGGCGAAGGCTCCATGAGGTCTCCTGGCGCCGTCGCCTCCCATTCCCATCACCCCAAGCAAATTGAATCATGCACTATCGCTAATGTCGATCTCGTGCATTGGCAACGTTAGTCTGAATAAAGCCCAAACACACTACGCAACAGCCAGATAGCCTCCTCACAACAAACAGATCTTGTTCTAATCCAGACGTGCACATGAAACTACGCAATACCACGTCGAAGTCGTTACAGATGATTGCAATGTGGAGCTCGCCACCTACTTTCTAAAGAGAAAAGAAAGCTGTTATTTGCATGGAGTGTGG
>NW_013566305.1:0-1370 GCF_000499605.1 Eimeria maxima | reverse complement strand
CGTGCCCATTGGGGGAAACATACGAATCGGAAGGATAAGAGGCTACGGTGAGAACTTTTCAGAGTATCTGACAGGCAATGCCACGCAGAATCTTGTCAACGCCAAATATAGGATGTGCGCCTACCACACAAGCCCTTCGGAACTTTCCAAATGATTTATTCATGCACCCGGTAACGCTTCAAAGAACGAATGTCCTCAACCGCAACTTGGTTCGTGAAAGTGCATCTGGCTCTCTTGAGGTTTGCCCCACTCAGGGTGGATGCTATTATGTCCACCGGACACTGCGTCATTTTGCAGCGGAAGCATTCAAGAATGACAATTGCAGTACGATCGCCCCGTAAGCGCTTCGGAGGTAGCAGACCCGACGCACGGCTCTACGGTCCGTATGTATATGCGCGAGATAAGAGGGCTCAGTCCAGAATTTAAATGTGCAGTTTGATAATTATCCTTGTATACCGCCGGAAGCGTCAAATAAAACGTTGGCAAATGAGGGGATACGAGTTGACCAAAGAGAATCTGGGCAAGGGGGCGTTCGGCAGTAACCACTGTATGTGATTGGTGTAGAATGGCAGCTTGTGTAGAATGGCGGCTGACTGGAGAGATCGCACCCATGCTAGTGTTGCGTTACACGGGCTGGAAGTGAGATTAGAAGCGAATGGTGATTTATCAGCGATGCTCGCTAGAGCTCGGATACGCACAAAGGAGCTTCATATCGGTTTAGATGGGGCTTTCTGAACTGCAAACGTATGGGTTTGTAAACGACCAACTCCAGAAGTGAGGTCGGTGGTTAGTGCTTGACAAGGGTTGCGTGCCCTCTGGTAAACGCTATATCGAAACCAAACTATATTTCTGAAGTGTTTAGGCAAATTCCGTGCTTCCACAGGGTTCTACACGCATAGACTGTGCCTGGCAATGATGCCTGAGCAACGGATGCATGGCCAGATAGCCAACAGATCTGTGGTGCCCAAGTCTTGAAGACTAGTTCCATGGCCAGGCCTAACTTATATCCTGCTATTACCCTGCACGCGCGACTCCCAGTATACTGGACGTTCGGGTCAGCGCAGATGCACAGCGCTGCGCAACGTTTGATTTGTCTGGGGAACAGGAAATATTCATCTTTGCCATGGGAAATACTGGTAGTGCCACAGGTGCCAAAGGCCCAAAGCGTACGGTACGTGTGGAAGATCTGCAACTTGATGCGCTATGCAGATGGTTAGTGCTGAGGTATTTGTGTAGCCGTCAGCGCATTTATTGATTCCAGTAGTGTTTTGACAACACGTGCGACGAGGCACGTACTACTAGATCTGTAAAGGAGTCCAATCCGTGTGGTTAACAACGGATGGAATCGCGCAGGTGCCTTTAAAGGGCCT
>NW_013566304.1:0-1237 GCF_000499605.1 Eimeria maxima | reverse complement strand
GTGTATACAGGTATAGATATATTGAGCAGATTTCGTCGTTATCAGAGTCTAAGTAGATTAAAAAGATTAGCATTAATATTAATTGCTCATAATATAGAGGATAAAGAGATAGAAGGAATTATTAATTTATTTAATAAATTAAATAGTAAAGGTGATGGTATATTAACTATACAGGATATTAAACAAATTATATTATTAAATAATAATAATAATAATTATAATAATAATAATAATAATAATAATAATAATAATAATAATAATAATAATATAGATAATAATAATATAGATATAGATAATAATAATATAGATAATAATAATAATAATAATAATAATATTAATAATAATTATTTAATTAATATATTTAATGATCTAGATATAGAAGGAACTGGATATATTTATTATACACAATTTATTGCTGCATGCATTAATTATACACATTTTATTAAAGAAAATGCATGCAGGGCTGCATTCAGGGTATTAGATATTAATGGTGATGGACATGTTAGGTAAATTATATTTATTAATTAATTAATTAATTAATTATATTTACTTATTATATTTATTTATTTATTTAGTTTTTATTTATTTATTTGTTTACTTTATTTATTTATTTACTTTATTTATTTATTTGTCTTTTTTGCGTTTGTTGTTCTTATTTATCTATTTTATTTATTTATTTATTTATTTATTTATTTATTTATTTATTTGTCTCTCTTATCTCCTTTTTGTCTCCTCTTTGTGTCTCCTCTTTGTGTCTCCTCTCTTTATCTTCTTTTTTTCCCCTCTTTGTCTCCTTTTTGTCTCCCTGTTGTCTCCTTTTTGTCTCCTTTTTGTCTCTTCTTTGTCTCCTCTTTGTCTCCTCTTTGTCTCCTCTTTTTCTTTGTCTCCTCTGTTTCTTTATATCCTTTTTTGTCTCCTCTTTTGTCTCCTCTTTGTCTCCTCTTTTGTCTCCTCTTTTGTCTCCTTTTTGTCTCCTCTTTATCTCTTCTTTTGTCTCCTCCTTATCGCTTCTTTATTGACTTTTATTTCCTTCTTATTTCCTCTTTATTCCTTCTCCTATTTGTCTCCTACTTGTCTCCTATTTGTCTCCTATTTGTCTCCTATTTGTCTCCTATTTGTCTCCTTTGTCTCCTTTTTATTAATTTATCTCCCTTCCTTATTTCTTTTTTATTTCTTTTTTTTTTTATTCCCTTTTTTTCTCTCCTCCTTATGCTGTATATATATATATATATATTAT
>NW_013566302.1:0-1126 GCF_000499605.1 Eimeria maxima | reverse complement strand
TATATATATATATATATATGCCCTCTTTGTATCTGCCCGCTGGCCTAAGAGATGCAACTAACGATATAAATACACTAAATAAATAAATAAATAAATAAATGAATAAATAAATAAATAAATAATAAATATATAGATGAATTAATGCTAATATTACTAATTATACAGTAAAGAGGGAGAAGGAAAAGGAAAAGAAGAAAAAAAAGAAGGAAAAGAAAAGAGGAAGAAAAAGAGGAAAAAAGAGAAGAAAAAAAAAGACAAAGAAAAAGAAGAAAAAGAAGAAAAAAGAGGAAAAAGAAGAACAGGAACAGGAACAAGAACAGGAAGAAAGAAGAAAGGAAAAAAAAGAAAAAGAATAAATAAATAGATAAATAATTGCCTTCATTGTGCTGCAACATGAGTTGCATGCATGCAGGCATGCATGCATGCATGCAGCAGCAGGTTCTGCATGCATGGAGCAGCAGCAGCAGCAGCTGCTGCAGATGCAGCAGCAGCGGTTGCATGCATGCAGCAGTAGTTGCATGCATGCATGCAACAACTACAGCAGCAGCGGCATGCATGCAACAGCTACAGCAGCAACGGCTGCAGCAGCAGCGGCTGCTGCTGCTGTAGCTGCTGCAGCAGCTGCTGCATGGATGTATATAATGTAATCAGGTATACATATATATACATATATATATACGTATACAAGTACATGTATATGTATATATATATTCTTCTTATATAAGGAGGAGGACCATTGGTCAGCAGCAGCAGCAGCAACAGCAGCAGCAGCAGCAGCAGCAGCAGCCAGAAGATTTTTTACTGCTGCTGCTGCTGCTGTTGCTGTTGTCTCTCTCTGCATGCAAACAGCAGCAAAATATTTGCATGCATTATATAATTATTTGTGTTTGTTTGCCTTTTTCTTTTATTATTGTTTGTATATTATACTCTTTTTTCTTCTTTTTTCTTCTTTTTTTTTCTTTTTTGTACTCTTTTTCTTCTTCTTTTTTTCTTCCTCCCTCCTTAATTATGTCTATATATATAAAATATATATACATTATATATATACAATATATATTATATATATACATACATATATATTATATATGTATATACATATTGTATATATATATATATATATATATAT
>NW_013566301.1:0-1638 GCF_000499605.1 Eimeria maxima | reverse complement strand
TATATATATATATATATATATATATATATATATATATATATATCCGCCTATATGTATATGGATATGCATGTATATGTATATGTATATGAATATGCATATGAATATGTATATGTATATGTATACGTGTATGAATATGTATATGTATATGAATATGCATATGTATATGTTTATGTATATTCTTATGTATATGTTTATGTATATGCATATGTATGTGTATACGCATATGTATATGTATGTGTATGTATGTATGTGTATGTGATGGGTTATCTGTTGGTATCCGTGCATGCACCTGTTCGGAGCCAAACAGCTCATCTGAAGCAAGTGGCAATCGAAAGAAAAGAACATTTTCCGTGCAGTGTTCGATGGCAATTATTTCTCACGATTGAGGTGATTATGCTACCTCTAGTCCGGGGCAATAGTCGGCTGCATACCGAAACTGGAAGCCCACGAAACCTCAGGGTTTTTCAGTATACAAGTCGTTGCGCCTGTTTTGTGCAGAGTGTACGATGTCTATTGGTTGGAGCAGCATCCTTCCTAACGGTATAGCACTATGCTCGGGTGGAAGAATTCGATAGGTGTGTCAATTGCACATTTAGCGCGCGATAACGCGTTCTATCACGTACTCTACGCTGATAATACTGAATAGCAAGGCAATGTATATTTGCGTAGACATCGCCTAGATGACAGTATGGAAACACCAAGCAAAAATTGTTGCTCCCATGAGGCGATTCAGCACTAACCAGCCTGACACTTGCTGTCGAGGATCTTGCGTGTGGGAAGGGCGCGGCACTAGCGCACCGTACTGCCTGTTTTTCAGCGAGTACGCTCATGCGTGCATACGCCCGAAGAAGGGGCTTGATGATCTTGAAACAGCTCATTTGATGCTCTCTACAGTGCCTTCGAGCAGTGACTCCCAATCCTATGATGAGTGCTTCTGGTTGCCCACACAGTACACTCGGTAACAATGCATGTGCTGCTGCAAAAACAGGTGAACGCACTGCATGTATGAGGTTAAAGCCATAGTGAATGCGACGGATCCGTGCGTGACGGATACCATGGGAGGTACTCGGGAGGGCAGCAACCAACCGACTCTTATGGCAGGAGAATGCCTCACCCACACGAACAGACGTGATTTGCAGCCCCATTGAAATGCCACGTTCTTTTTGTACAGAGCGTACGATGCCTTCCATTGTGTTCAGCTTCACTGGTCTGTGCAGGACACCGTCATCCGTTAGCGGTGAGCACACTCGGGCAACCATGTATTGTTGATGCGCCGAGATGGGTCAAGGATTGCGTAGCTTGCAGGAAAGGTAGCGTAGCGCGGCTGTGGTTCTTCAGAAGCGGCTAAAGCGCAAAATTGTTGTTGCAGGAGATGCTGGTGTGGACTGAATTGCTCCAGCAACGTTGTATTCTGCTTTGATGCCCTAAAGCAAGTGTGTGGAAATTTCATGTTTGGATGAGAGGAAATAGTACAGACAAAGTCGTTACAGTGCAGCCACGACCTACACAGCAAGCAGCGCACCATGTGTATTGAATTATAGAGTTGCTGTTCGATATATGCCAAGACCAACTGTGCTAACCGTAAGTGCTGGCTGGGTGGGGATGTGATTCGTACCGCTTGGAAAGTGTTGGATTCCG
>NW_013566300.1:0-2819 GCF_000499605.1 Eimeria maxima | reverse complement strand
AGTTTTAGAAAAAGCGTATTGCGTAATCTGGATGGTACGGGTTGTTGTTATGCTAGGAGCTAATGGACCTCGTTGTATGCCGCTGCAAGTGGAAGCTCACTTCCCGTATTCTTTGTTGGGGATTATGAAGCAACTCAGCTCTTTCTAGTAACCGGTCGTCGATTGAGGTTAAGAGGCGGGCATACAGTATAGCAGTATGTTGAGTTGTCAGTGTGCTCACTTTAGAGGCAGCGGTTTAGTAGTCTTTGGCCATAGCATGGATCAGCAAGACGACAAAGAGCACGACACTTGAAAGCAAGAAATGGCGGAGAGATACCGATATGATGGGGGTTTCTTCCTGTATACCGATTCGGTTGGAATGACTCATTTGCTAACACAACAGCACGTCAAGTGACACAAAGATGGCCTCTTTAAGCCGAAACGGCGCCGGTATCCTACCGTGCAATGTTCGTTCAGCCGCTCTCCAGCTCGTTAGTTCCTCGACACCGTTAGCCTACAATGGAGCCGGAGCTCATAATTACTGTCCCGCTACCATTACTTGAGATGGATGCGACACCATCTCGAACGGCCATATTATGGGTACTTAGACAGGCCTTTTGAGGTTTTCTATTTATTTGCTTCAAAGGCAATTCGCCAAAATGTGGGAACGGTTTAGGGCTGTGACGAATCTATTGTTGGTTTCACGGGACCCAGGAAGTACGTTTGTTTGGGTGGCGGCGCGACATACTCCAGTGACAACACATGTGACGTTCCGCTTCCGCGATTGCACCATTGCAGGGAGACCCGCGAAGTGGCCCCAGCGTCCCTTGTTTCTGCCGATATTTTGAGCTTTTGGGGGGGGAGGGGGACGAGGAATAGTGGTGGTAGAGGTTAAGGCGTTGACATAGTGGTGTTTTCGATGCGGATGCTGGAAACGGCTGTTTGCTGAGTGAGTAACCCTTGAGGGTTTGCTTCCTTTCAAGTATTCAAATGAGCGCTCTGGCTCGCAAAGTGAGGGTTGTCTCTGTGTTCGGTGCGCTGATCGGGAAGCGCGTTCAGCAATCAGCTGCGGTGTGACAGCAAAGCCTTAAGCACTGCAAGTAGGATTTCTTCTTTTGCATATGGATATGAAGAAACTCTTTCACTTCAAATGATTTGGTATGCGAAGAAAATCAACGTTGCGATAAAGTTTGGCGAGCTGTTTGACAAGGCACTTTGTTGGTGGTGCTACTCCTGTTCAGGCAGGCTAGCTTTAAACTTCATTTCAGTTTAGGCCAAAGGCAAGGGAAAATATCGTTTGCTTCTATTCCATTTGGGAAAGCAGCCATGACCTAGAGTATACCTAGTACTAGATAATGAGAATGTAATATTTACAGTAGGTTCTCCTCAAACTACTAGAAAAAGAGTTATAGTTCAGGTTGTTATGTATCGGGAGGTGCTAATGACGCTTTTGGCAAACACAGCTTGTGAGTGTCCACTACAGCTCGGCAGGGAATTGGCGATGGTTTCGTCGAGGGGTGAAGGTCGGCGTTTTGTCTCTCCATACGTTAGCGCAAGTACTATTTGTTCTCGCTATGCATGCTCAGCGTTAAAGCTAGTGCATTTGCCACCACGTCTTAGTAACTAACTGTTCACAGCAGAATAGGAAAGCGTTGCGGAGACTCCCAAATAGGAAGTGCGTTTTGTATATTAGACGCTTTCAAGTTTGGAGCAGCGGCTTCACCAACTATCTTTACGAAACATTGAACAGATTGTGCCTTTGCAATGGGCGAATCGTTGAATAGATTGCGCGAAACGTTGAACAGACTGTGCCTTTGCAATGGCGAATCGTTGAATAGATTGCGGCTTTGCAATGGCTCGGGTGAAGGTCGGCGTTTTGTCTCTCCATACGTTAGCGCAAGTACTATTTGTTCTCGCTATGCATGCTCAGCGTTAAAGCTAGTGCATTTGCCACCACGTCTTAGTAACTATCTTATAGAAAGATCTGGCGTGGCTTAGGGTCAGGCTTACCCGCTGTCTTCGGTTTGTCCGCACCGGGGGTCAGGCTTACCCGCTGTCTTCGGTTTGTCCGCACCGGCGTTGACACAGCTAGTAAGTTTCCAGTTTAATCAAAAATGGTTGCATCCACGGGTCAGGCTTACCCGCTGTCTTCGGTTTGTCCGCACCGGCGTTGACACAGCTAGTAAGTGTCCAGTTTAATCAAAAATTGTTGCATCCACCCTGTTTACAAGCAGCGCATGGCCTACGTTCAAGGATGGGTCAGGCTTACCCGCTGTGGGTCAGGCTTACCCGCTGTCTTCGGTTTGTCCGCACCGGCGTTGACACAGCTAGTAAGTTTCCAGTTTAATCAAAAATGGTTGCATCCACCCTGTATACAAACAGCTCATGGTTTACGTTCAAGGATTTATACGGTGTAAAAGCCGCGAATGAGGACTTCGTCAAACCGAATCGTGGGTCGACGCAATTCCATGCAGTCTTGTGGTACACAGGTCTCTGAAAATTAGTGTAAGGAACGTATGCACACATTTTGTTTGGCTGGTGAGGTTATACAGCTAGTGGGTCGGTGCATTTGAAGCGCGGTTCTTGAGTAAACGATGCGTAGCTCGTTGAGCCTGCTTGTATGGAAGTTTCGATGGTCATGATTGCGTGTTGCGTAATTTGTCTGCGTGGATCACAAATTAGCATCGCGTTAACGTCGCCCAAAGTTTTTTTGTTGGACGAATTGAACCATGTGTGACATAGACTTTTGCGCTGCGCTTTGTATTAGATGCAGGCTTGGCATGTGGTCGTTTATTTGGTGCAGGAAGTACGCCGGTCTGGTGATCCTGGGTTTCACCGCT
>NW_013566299.1:0-1130 GCF_000499605.1 Eimeria maxima | reverse complement strand
TATATATATATATATATATTTACCTCTTCTTCTTTCTTTTCTTTCTTCTTTCTTCTTTTCTTCTCTTTATTATGTGTATTTGTTCTTTCTTCTTGTCCTTTCTTCTCTTCCCCTTGCTTCCTCCTTTTTTCCTTCCTCCTCCTTTCTTCTTTTCTTCCTCTCTTCTTTTCTTCCTGCCTTTTCTTTTTCCTATTTCCTTTTATTTCTTACTAATAAATAATATTAATAAACATTTATTTATTTATTTATTTATATTTATTTGTGGTGTATCTGCAGGTGATTCCTTGGAGTTGCTTATACGCGAAGTACGCAAAATATAAACACATACACGCATAGCTAGCTAGCTGCCTGGCTAGCTAGCTAGCTAGCTAGCTAGCTAGGTGTCTGGCTAGCTAACTAGCTGGTTACTTGGTCAGCTAGGTACATTATCTGGCTAGCTAGCTAGCTAGCTAGCTAGCTACGTGTTTATAGCTAGCTGCATCTCTACCTTCTCCGTTATACCTTATTCTTGCTTAGCTAGATAGCCTCTCTGTGCTACCAACAAACCCTAAACCCTAAACCCTAAACCCTAAACCCTAAACCCTCGATAAGAGGTATTTGTTTATAGCTAGCTAGCTATCGCTACCTACCCCACTAAATAAGCAACAACACTGCAGCACTCCTTGCTGCAGCAAGCAGCAGCAGCTGCAGCAGCAGCAGCAGCAGCAGCAAGAAGCAACAGCAGCAACAAGCGGACGCAGAATGTTTAGGGGAGGCGACATACAAAAGGGCGCTTCCTCCTTTGTTTGTTTATATAAAGAAATTAATTAATAAAGAAAAAGAAGAAAGAAAAAAGAAGAAAAAAGAAGAAAAAAAGAAAGAAGGAAGGAAATTAATTAAAAGATAAATAAATATATATATAGACAGAGCCAGCAGACCATTTGCTGCTGCTGCTGTTGCTGCTGTTGCTGCTGCTGTTGCTGCTGCTGTTGCTGCCCTCAAACCCGATGGGTCCATAGAATGGGTAGCAGCATAAACAGCCCCAAAGATATATATGCCACATAGCATGCATATGCATGCGTATATGCATGCATGCATGCATATGCATATGCATGCAAGAGAAAGAAAGCACATATGCATATATATATATT
>NW_013566298.1:0-2105 GCF_000499605.1 Eimeria maxima | reverse complement strand
AGCGGACCTCAAAATCTTAGCACTGTACGGTTGTGCATTTTGTGTGGGCTTGCCCAGGGCAGTGCCGGGGCGACACCTTTGGAGTGAAGATCGCGAGTTGTTTCTGCCAGAAAGTATGCTCATACGTAGCCGGCGTCGTTGCAGAAGTGTGAATAGCTTTGCAATTCAGACAGTTTGCAAAGCAACCGAAGCACGCGGAGCATTCTGACGTCGGCGCAGTTGCGGATACGTGAACCTTCCAGTCTATCTGGTGGTAGGCACTCTTAAGTATGCGCATCGGTACAAATATATGGAGTTATTGTGAGAGATGAACTGGGATATCTACTGGTGTGTAGCATTCTGGCTCTGCGGTACGCGCTTGTTAAAGAGAAGCGTACAGTCCTACTGATTTCGGTGAATTAGTGAGGCAGTAGAATGCAACGCAATATCTGTTAGCCACCAGCAGCGCCGCCCTCACACTGCCGTCTCCTACTGAGACAAAGAGGGTTTTGCCCACCAAGTATGCACCTACTAGAGCCGATAGGCGGACAGGCGCCCAATCTGTAGAGGACAGCACTTGGACCCGCACTTGTGGAAAGTGCCATGGACGACACTGTTGCCAAAAGCGTCTCTCCTTGGATATGTCGTCCGTTTGCGAACGTGTGTAAATGTGGCTCAGAAAATGTTCGGCTGCACGCGGCGCAGAGTGTATGCACCTACTTTGTGCTGCCGGATGTGGAGGGTTTCAGAGGACCGCAGGAAATACTGTTAGCAGGGACTGCCAGGCACACTGATGACACACAACTTTATCGACACGCCATCCTACTTGCATGTCGCCTTGCATGCTCTAGGAGAGCACGTAAACCTGTGCGCATACCTGCAGACGTGCATGCGGAAGGAAGCGAACGACTCATGCCTGGACGAGAGAGCGATTCATGCGAACACCTACACACTGGTGCTTCTCCAATATTCCTCTTTGCAGATGCCGCTGTACGAGCTCTTTCGCTGCCTACACTTGAAACTACGCAGATACGCATCTTTATTTGGCTGCGAAGCCGTCCAGAACCTTTGGTAACTTATGTGTGAGCACGCCAGTGGCGATACAACTGTGCAGTTCGCTACTAGTAGGTCATGCGAAGTGTTTTCGAAGCGCATGCATGGCAGGCGGCTGGTGCTGTTGCAGGGTATCGCAGGGACGGGCGAAGCACCTCCAGGAAGCGGCATGGAAGCTGCCATCTTTCCAGCTGCATGATAGGTTATGCCTGGAAGGGTCGTGTATAGAGTGGCTCAAGAACGGCAAGCCCGATGCAAATGGTGACGCTTCTGCTGGGAGTATGGCTGACAGAAAACGCTAGTGCGCGAACACTCAGCGGCAATGGCCACTGGTTGTGTCGGCTGCGTGACGTGCAGAGAACTAGGCCCTTAGGTCGCGTGAGACGAATATGCAAGGCTAGAAGCAACTCAGATTGTAATAGGTATTTGTCTACGCCTCATGCTGTGTAAAGGGGACAGTTTCTGAATGCCAACCGGTGAGCCAGGAATACTGGAGAGCCGCCGGTCGCCCTGCAGTGACAAATGAAACCTGATGGCGGCTTGATGAACCTTCTCGATGTTAGTTTCCCACTGTTCGACGGAGCTACTGCACGTTAGCTAGCGACTATAGGCGTGCCATCATGGTAGATGCAAACGCAGCCTGTGGTGCTATATGGTGCAGCAGCCATCCTCCAGCAGTAGGGAGGATAGGAAGCAGTCGAGACTCACGCGGATCAACTTTTCAGTTTACCGGCTGAGTTATGTTGGTGACGCAGCAGCTCGGGGGTTAAATACTTTTACTAGCAATGTTTCCACCCACGACCTGCTCGTTCATCTGCGGACGTGCAACTGAACTTGATTGTGTTGTATGGGTGTACTGGAGAAGTCTCGGCCTTTTGTGTGTCCCTTAGTCAATGGCACAAAAAGCGTTCCTATTGACTTAGCATTCTTCCAAAACATTCATGCCAGCATTCCTACGCAGTAGAGGCTGCTCATTAGAAGGGTCCCCGTTGAGGTACACACATATGACTCAGTGGGTACGTACGACCATTCATGTGATCTGCATGGTGCGGTGAGCAATGTCTCTGTACGTG
>NW_013566297.1:0-1204 GCF_000499605.1 Eimeria maxima | reverse complement strand
TATATATATATATATATATATATATTTATTTATATTTTATTTATTTATATACTATATAATCATGTTATTACTTTTTTACTCATTGCGGTCGTTTCTATACCTAATAATATACACTATACACTAAACCCTAAACCCTAAACCCTAAACCCTAATTAACACTAAACACTAGTACACTTTATTGCTTATTAATACTTTTCTTATATTTATACGCATTGGCGACGTATTCATATCTAAATCTTTTTCGGCTATATAAACCCTAAACCCTCATAAACCCTAAAGACTCATAAACCCTAAACCCTCATTAACCCTAAACACTCATTAACCCTAAACCCTCATAAACCCTAAACCCTGGAAAACCCGAGTGTACCTTAATATACCATGATTGTACACATCCTCGATCCAAGGGTTTATTATTAGGGTTTATTAGGGTTTACTAGGGTTTATTAGGGAGGCTATAAACCCTAATTCGTGTCCCCTCCCTTTTCTTCTTTCTTGCAGGATGGTCGTTAACTTCCCTTGCTACGTCTTCTTCAACTTGGTAATTTATGCACACTTATTAAAGCCCCAAAATATATATGCCACTTCATGCATGCATGCATGCATGCATGCATGCATGCATGCATGTATTATGGTCTTGCTGCAGGTTGCATGCAGGAGGTGCATGCAGCAGATACATTCATGCATGCATGCATGCATGCATGCATGAATAATATATTTGTGTGTGTATATATATATACAGGTTAGCGCTTATTGGAAGGAATATATAGATAGATTAACATTTTATGTTAATGAGCATGCAAAGACAACAGAAGGAAGAGCAACACAATTATTAAATGATATGTTACCTAAACAAGTATGTCTGTCTCCTTCCTTCTCCTTTATTTACTTTTATTCTCCTTTCTCCTTTTTTTTTCCCTCCTCAACTGTCTCCTTTTGTCTCCTTCATCTAACTATTCCCTCATCAGCCCTTCCCTCCATCAATCCTTGCCTGCCTGCATGCATGCATGCATGCATGCCTATATACATATATACCTACACTCCTGCGTGCAAACTTGCATCCCCATATACCCCTAAATCGTATGGATGCATACATGGATGCATGCATCAATGTATGCATGGATTTATATATGCATATGCATGGATGCATGCATTGATGGATGCATGCATGCATGCATGCATCTATATATATATATATATATATATT
>NW_013566296.1:0-1619 GCF_000499605.1 Eimeria maxima | reverse complement strand
TTTAGACACTCAATTTATAGATCTAGCTCATACAGTGGCCTATAGGCCTATAGGGGTGACTACGTAGCCACGGTAGGCGGCCACCGTGCGTTACAGGGCAGATCCCGACCACTCTCCCATGTACCAGAGATTTGGCACAGGCTCTGGGATATCCCACAGCATTTTGTACATATACTTTAGTCGAAGCATTGGTAATGTATTTAAGCACATATTTTCAGTATTTATTCAGTATTTATGAACGCTGCCGGCAAGGAACAGTAATGGGTTTTGTCTTTGAATGGCAGTAAGCATATTCAGCAGTAGAGAATAGTCTGCCCGCAGTTGGTGGATAGAAAGGTATTAGGAAGGTTGCATGCATGCATAAGTCTTCAGCAATTCCCTACAGCGAATGTGGGAAGGATGCGTGGTCATGCTTGCATGCGCGGCTGTTTCGTTGTACAACCTGAGCAGCAGCATGGTCCTTCGGAAGTGCTAAAAGGCTGCCTCCTCTCCCGCCTCTCCAAGTGTTTGGGCTGCAGCGACTTGGGCGCCTGGAGGCTGGGGAGGAAGGCCGGTCACTTTTGTGGAACCTTCGCCGTAAGTGTTCGAGGACCAGTGATACACTTGGTAGCACACATAGTTCACGATGGCAGGTAAATATCGAGCCCCACATCCACAGGAGGGTGTCCTGCTTCGCAGCAGTGAGTACGATTAATAATGCATCAAAACGGTATATATACAACAGGCCTTGAGAACTCCCAACGCCTTTTTCTAGTCTCTTCTTACGCAATAGAGAGTGATCAGGATTTCTCCTCGGGTGGGGAGGTGAGCCACAATGGGTGCCTCGTCGACATGAAGCTAGCGCAATTCCTACATCATATCCACACGAAGTTGTTATTACAGCAAAAGCGTTTCATGAAGAATATCTTTGCCTTTGCCACCCACTCAACTTTTCTCGGTAATGAGTATGAAGACGCCGGGATCGTACCGAAGCATTTACCGTGAGCCTGTGTGCAACAGTTTCTAGTGCAGCAGCACTATATGGACGTCGGCGAGGTGCGGGGGCAGTGGAGGATTATTCTGCCTCTCCAAAGCTTCATTGTCGTTTCCACTAAGCATCAGAACTACTGTTGGTATCCGCATTTCCGCATAAATCAAGCCTGCGGAGTTGCGAAAAGGGATACATCTGCAACAAAGCTCCACCGGTTAAAGGATTCCGTTTCTTTCGATTCAAAGTGAGACTGTTGCTTTAGTGACTATACCTGGGAACAGATGTTCATGAAGGCATCTGGGCACCGTAAGGAATTGCCGCCCGTCAAAGATTTCAACTTTGTTTTCGAGACAAGAACCTGCGGCACAAAGCGCGACGCGTACCTCCCTGCCTCTCGTGCTGATGGTGTTGCTGTTGCTGCTGCTGTTGTTGCAGCACTGCTGAGCGCCTAATCGCTGAACCGTCGGCCCTCTACAGAAGTAAGAGGCAGCACGAGCACCATCGAGCTCCTCCCCAAACTCAGGTACTAGCCCATACATCTGCAACAAAGCTCCACCGGTTAAAGGATTCCGTTTCTTTCGATTCAAATTGAGACTGTTGCTTTAGTGACTATACCTGGGAACAGATGTTCATGAAGGCATCTGGGCAC
>NW_013566295.1:0-1545 GCF_000499605.1 Eimeria maxima | reverse complement strand
AGATGTATGGCATGTTGAGCGTGTCTGCACTGATATAACAGTAGTGCAGTGTGCTTGCGACGCTGTTCTTGTGTGTATCCCCCTGATTGTAATCGCGTAGAAGTTGTTGCAGTTGCTTCTCCTTGGACAGTTTGCAGCCCTTGTAATTCTTGGCTTTGGTCCGTGGCCTTGGGTAGGATAGGATGTTTGAACTGTGCGCTTGTGGTTGATTCAGGAAGTGCGCCAACAGTTTAGTTCTCCGTTTTATCTCCTTTTGGGAACATAAAACATCCCCGTGTTCAAAATAGCTAACAAGGAACGCGTCCAAATACTGCGATATTCATACTTCGGTTCGCATGTATCACAGTAGAATGACATTTCTGCTGTGGGTAGTTTTTTGTACGGCTTTCGACACAATGAGTGAACTGATTCAACTCCGCATCTTTGGGGAGTATTGTGTGTGTACTTAGGGACGAGGGCCATTTGCTTTGGCGCGAAGGAAGTGAGTTCCTGTTCCCAGCTGTTAACGCTTAGCCCGTCAGCCTATTGTTGCGAAGGAAGTCAAGACCACTCCGATGGCCTCAAAAGTGTTTCTGCACAATATTTTAAGTTTGAGCTTATGCGCATCTTTCCGATGGCCTAAAACTCACCAGCTCACGTTATTGAGGCATTTGCTGCGAAATTGTCCCTTTGAAGGAATAATACCTTCGCAGAAGACAGACTTCTGCAGTCTTCTGTAACAGTGCGCACTTGTAAGCGTCAAGTTTCTTCTTGGAACGTGTGGCAGGCATGCTCTTGGGTAAGGAATTCCCTATCTTACTTTGTCATCCAGAATTCCTCTGGCTACGCAGTAAATATTGGAAGCCTTACTCGCATTGTTGGCAGTGGTAAAATCATCTGGTTCAGGCACCTCTTGCCGATGGATTGGCTGCGCTGGACCTACAGTTGTGTGCATCTTAGTCTTCGCAGTGTTGATGATGACTGTCGCAATGTTTTCGAGTGGCGGGCCAACATAAGCTCGAGCAGTGGGCCAACAGGGCCAACAGGGCCAACATAAGCTCGAGCAGTAGTTGGTGCCTTTCCGTTGACATTGCGCCAGTCGAGTTGCGGTGTCAAAATCGTTAGAATGCACAAACTTCGTGGAGCCAAGCGATGCCATGTTTCTGCCCTTCAGGCCATAGTTGCTTGCTGAGTAGTGTAACGTGGTTACCCTCTCTGGCCTCTTGAGTAGCAGCATCGCATGCTTGCTTCATCATACTTATGGGCTGCAACTCACTAACTAGCGCCTGTGAGTCAGGCGCTGGGCAAGTGCGTTGTATGTGAGTGCGCAGTGAAGTGCGCTGCGCCTAACGTTGTTCCGTAATATTTTCCTTCGACTGATGATTGTTCCGATGGCTGCAACCGTTGGATCTTTAGTTACCATAGACACAGGAGCATGCTCCATTTTATTTGTGGCTAGTTGGCCCCACGATCTCGCCAGAACCCTAGCGTACGGTGCACAACAAACTAGCAAATGCTTTCAGCACCTGTTGTGCTGTTTCCTGGTCTGGTAGACTCACGGAAAGG
>NW_013566294.1:0-1133 GCF_000499605.1 Eimeria maxima | reverse complement strand
TATATATATATATATATAATATACATAGCACCAGCTCATGATGCAGCCAATAATCATATAAGTGCAGCTAATAAAACTGCGGCAGCTAATTGTGCATACGCAGCAGCAGCTGCAACTGCAGCAATTGCAACTGCAGCAGCAATTGCAGCAGCAGCGGTAAATGCAGCAGCACCTACAGGATAAGGAGCTGCAGCAGCCTTACGGGATAATGATGGGGGAAGAAAGGAAAGACTGCTGCTGCTACAACAGCAGCAAATGCTGCAGCACATGCAGAAGAAGCGCTAGAAGAAGCAGCGAACACTACACCAGCAGCAGCAGCAACAGTAGCAACAGCAGCAGCTGTAAGAAGGAGGGAGAATTAAATGAAGGATAATTGATTTATCCTAAGGAGAGGAGGAAACAAAGAAAAGAAAAAGGAAGGAGAGGAGAAAGGGGCAAACAAAGAAAAACAAACAAATAAACAAACAAACAAATTAACATACAAATAAATATAAAATATAGATAGAAGTAAAAAGAAACAAATACAAAGGGAAGGAAGGAGGAAGGAAGGAGGGAGAGTTTTTCTTTACTTTTTCTTCTTTTTCGTGTTTTTCTTCTTTTCTTTTAAATGTTTTTATTGTTTTTCTTTTTCTTTTCTTCTCCTTTTCTCCTTTCTTTTGTTGTTTCTTTTCTTTGTTAGTGTTTTTGCTGTTTCTTTTCCTCTTTTCTGTTAAGTAGTATAGGTAAATAAAAGAACAAGAATATTCCTCATTATTTATGTCTTTATGTTCTTTTTCTTTCTTTTTTCTTCTCTATTGCCGTTTGTATTTAAAATAATTAATGGCGGGAGGAAAATAAAAGAGAAAAAAGAGAGGGAAAGGTAAAAATAAAAAGCAAGGAAAGAAAAGGAAAAAGGCGCAGCTAATGGCAAATAAAACAATCCTTTTAATTATCAAAAAAAATGCCTTTGCTGCTGCCCTTTTTAATGCTTTTCTTTCCTTGCTAATTATTTCTCTTTATTACATTATTTTACTCCTTATTTTATTTCTTTATTCCTTATTTATTAAACTCATATAAAGGCATATTATATTGTTGTTGCATACACAACAAAGGCCCCTTCGATGGCTCTATATATTTAGTATATATATATATAA
>NW_013566293.1:0-1290 GCF_000499605.1 Eimeria maxima | reverse complement strand
GGTAGGTTCCGGCAGTACGATGTGCGTCTGCTGGACAGTCTGAGATTATGAATGTTCCAAAGAATAGTTGTGGCAATGTATGCGCTGCGTCATGCGTAATGAGGGGCAGCAACGAAAACGAACAGAATTCTTGTGTTGAAGTCAGCCTCGTCTGCTGGTATGGATGTGACCGATGTGTGTATGAACGACGAATAGGAGGCCTGCATTGGTGCGCATCTTGGGGTTTCCCAGTGTGTGTGCCCACACGTCCACTGCGGCGTTGTGGAGAAGTATCCTCTGGTACATCGTCGCCCGCTGGTGCGTCGACCGCTCCTTCAAACGTAAACCACCTGCTTAGCGCCGGGACGGTCACTGGTGCCCTACAGTTTGTATGAAATAGGCATTGATGCATGCGAAAATGAATGCCTAACTAGTCACTAGCAATGTGCATTGGTGTTTTGTGCCTCTGATACCTGAAGTTCTAGTCTGTTGGAGCTGCGCGATATGCTTATGCGCACAACACTACAAGCGATGTCAATGAGTGGGAGAGGCAGCAAATATGCAGCGTAATACGTGGTAGAAGGCAGCACCGACTACGCTTTGACTTCATTTGAACCGTAATTGGAATCCCGGTTATGCATTACCTCAATGGTCCCGCGGATGTCGAGAACAGCTCAGGCCAGGCGGCGGCCGACGGAGCGACGAAAACGAGTTATGTTGGACAAGTGTTGTATAGAACCGCATGGATCTTTCGGGGTATGGCGTGTGAAGCGTGGCTATTTCTGCGGGTGCTGGATGGCCATAAGACAAGATGGGCAGACAGCAAAGTACATGCGACTTGGCGATTAGGCAAGAACGAAGCTGCACCCCCGAATAGGCAAGAGAGGTAAAAGGAAGGCACGATCGTGGTCTGTACCCACATGATGATTCTTGTGCATCGTGAACATCTTCCATTGACGTCGACCTTTAACGGATATTGCAGGAGACAGCACCCGAAATTGTTATTTAGCTTCCCATTGGTTCGCCAGACTTAGTTAAGAACAACACCATCTGCCGACAGAAACGTACGCAATATTTGCAGCAGAACACCTGTATACGTGTGGTTCGCTGGTTTGTGAAGGTCATGCGTTAGCGTCTGAGTCCGCGGCTTCGTACTGCCCTCTCTTGTCTCTGCGGTTGTCTGAACAGGATGTACGCCATTCATTAGTCGCCATAGTTGAAAGGATGCTACATTCCAGGCAACCCAGACGGTTTTTTGGACGCGTAGAGCAAGCGCATCAAATTTAGTATCTTTGGTAAGTTTTCCTACTC
>NW_013566292.1:0-2986 GCF_000499605.1 Eimeria maxima | reverse complement strand
AACACGGCAAAAGTAGTGGGTATCGTGGCTTGTAAAGCATCGTGTATTCTGTATGCCAGATAGTGCGTTGGCTTTTGCAGGAAAGGGACACCGATGGCGATTGACAAGAGACCCCGCCAGGCACACATCACATATTGGTGCACAACAGGGATTGCCTCAAAAACGTTTGACACAATATTGGCGACGTTCATTGTTGACGATTTGTGCCGTTGTGAGGAGGTAGCCACGCTCGATGACTCTTTATGGTTTGGTATTTATCTATATGCTCGTTTGCCGTGACCATCAACAAGGGCATTTAGTAGCTTTGTGGAAGTCCGTGCTACGGGCGCATTGCTACAGGATGATCACGACGGTCAACAACGCAAGAATGATACATACCGTGGTTTGTTTCTCGCCGTTCTTTTTGTGATGCAGAAGGTGAGCAGAAAATTGAAATTATGGGACGCTGCGGGAGGTGGAAGCGTGGACTTCGTGAACATCATCACATTTTGGTGGATATGGTCGAGTGTGCCAACTTCTGGTTGGCGAGAGCTGGATGCCCCACTGCAACTGACATCTAAGTTTTGTACGAGTTTTCTGCGTGCGTGGTGCAGGAAGTGCGCATGAAGTTGGAATTGTGGGACACAGGCAGCTATTGAAGAGTGGAAGCCTAATCATCGTCAGACAGTTGAACATAATATAGACTGTGTCACATGTCGGTTGTCAAAAACTGAATTCTCTATTTACAGTTGCCCCTGGGAAATTAGCCGCCATATTCACGAGGTTCATTGTTGAGTGTTTGTGGAGTGGTGTATTGGTGGCCACACAAGATGGGCCATTACGTGCCAACATTTCTGGGTGAGCCGCTGTGCGAGATCAATGCCGCTAGACAGGTGTGTTGGAAGCATCAAATGTATTTGTTGTTCTCTTTAGAAATACGTGACATCCGATGTGCGGCGACCAGGATCACATCGAAGCCAACAAAGGCAAGAATGGGGCACATCGCGGTTTGTGCTGCTCCGGCCATTTTGTTACAGGAGGTGCGGTGATATTTGGGATTGTAGGAAACATCAGATAGTGGAATTTGGAGAAACTGCTGGCCGTCCTGTAGCCGTAAATAAGATCGACTACGCCAAGTTCTGGATGCCAAAAAGCTGGGTGTATGAGGCCACCGGAGCATGTTCCACTTTCTTGGCGATCGCCCGTATTCGCTATTTGCGGCATAGAGGTGGCCACCCACGACGGTGCATTGCGGTTTGGCGCTGTGTACTGTGAGATATTAGAAGGGTTTGACAACGCCAACTGTGTGTGGCAGCTGTGTCAAGCTGCAGACGAGGGGGGCATGGGGATGAATATCGGCATGCAGGTAAGTAGTGCAAGGATGGCGAGCATCGTGGCTTGTATATGGGCGTTTATGCGATGGTGCAGAAAGTGAGCGGATGGTTGGAATGATTTAGTATTGACAGGGGTTTAAGTATGGACGCGTTCATCCCCATCATGCATTCGTACATGTGGCCCCCTGGAGCATTTCTCATCTTTCTTGGTGAAGTTGATTGTTGAGCATTTCTGCCACCTTGCGCCATCGTATAGAGGTTGTAGCGCGAATTCAAACATTATGTTTTGACCTTGCGGGATGCCTGCGTGCTCACCGTCTAGGACCCGCTTCATACGAACGTTGAACAAACCGATTGTATGTGCTGTTGTGTTTATCAGCACGCAGCTTAAGAACGCCACTGGAGTACGGGTGGTGCCTTGGACCTTTGCATTTTATTTTCTGATGCAGAAGGTGAGCGGGTAGTTGGAATTATGTGCAGCTGACAAAGATTGTTCCGACGAAGCTCTGATAACCATGAAATATTTGTACATCAGATCGCCAGGTTCGACAGCAGATTGTCAAGATCTGGGTTCGTTATTTGACCTTGCCCCGGCGAGACGTTCGCACTCCACGGGCGGCGGGTATCGCCGAGGGTTTTTGGCTGGTGTAGAGGTGTTCGTGCAGGGTGAATCATGATGCGTTGGTATGACGAAATATCTGTGTGCTGTGGATCAAGCCGAATCATGATGCGTTGGTATGACGAAATATCTGTGTGCTGTGGATCAAGCCTGTTCTACAAGACTAATTGGAGTATCGATTTTGTTGGCTGTTTTGTGCAAGGCCCCAACAGCTGGGACATGGCGAGAGGGCCCGGCACCAAGATGAAGCAACGCAGAAATAGTTCGGTTTGTAACATGCCGTTCATTCGGTATGCCAGAGAGTGAGCAGAATAATGGAATTGTGGGATGCTGACCGGAATTGGAGCTCGGAGTGTTTGGTCTCCATCACAGCTTCAAACGTAAGCTGGAGCGTCTTCAACAGTGCTTGCCCAGCGCTGAGTTCTTTATCTGCGCCGGCCATCTTGAAAATCTGCTAGTTTACTGGCGACATGAGCGTCAGTCAGCAGGGCAGGCATAAAGCACGTCCTTTACCACTCACACAGATTAGGGGGTGGAGGAGCTGAACATCACACATTCTCAAATAAGGCACCCCGTCGGAAATGTAGCATGTGTGAGGCGTGGATTCTCTCACGTCACTCGTCGTCTCCACCTTGGCAATCCACTGACGGAGTTGGTTATCGCCGGTTTGTGGTTTGCTGCAGAGCTGGTCATGCAAAACGGGTCATTATTGTTTAACGTTTCGGGATGGTTGAATGTTGACTGTAGGATCCGCTAGACAATTTTGTTAGGGATATGGACTATCTCTGCTGTTGAGCGGAACAGAGGGATGGCCGACGCGTGATTGTCAGAGTCCGCACAAAGGCTAACACGGCAAAAGTAGTGGGTATCGTGGCTTGTAAAGCATCGTGTATTCTGTATGCCAGATAGTGCGTTGGCTTTTGCAGGAAAGGGACACCGATGGCGATTGACAAGAGACCCCGCCAGGCACACATCACATATTGGTGCACAACAGGGATTGCCTCAAAAACGTTTGACACAATATTGGCGACGTTCATTGTTGACGATTTGTGCG
>NW_013566291.1:0-1810 GCF_000499605.1 Eimeria maxima | reverse complement strand
ACTCTTCGTGAGCTGTGGCGGAGGAACAGATGCAAACCGCAAGTTCGAAGGGGACCTTGCTTCTGACACTCCAAACGCCACTTAACGGCACCCACTCACACAAGCGTAAACCACACTGCCGCCACCTCCAACGGTTGCATTTTCTTACACATCCTGAACGTCTAGCACTCTAACCAGATGCCAAACTAATCTGCTTAGACTTGCAGTCAATCCTCATAGCCTGCTCTCACCATGGCACCACAAGGCACGATGCCAACAGAGATAGATACCCCCTCTATGTTGGCTGCATGCTCTTGACGTACTCTCTGTGGATTCCAAGCGCCACACCAGCGGTCATGTTTAGTAAACAGCGCCCATCATAATAATATGTACACAGACACCAACAGTAGGCTGTTGTAGGAACGTAGTGAAGATGTTCATGTTGACTGCCCTTTGGCTTGGTGTATGGCTCCGCCGTTCACGGCACAACAATGGTCAGCTACCAGGGTCCCTCGAGGAACTTGCTTATAACCTGCAACACCCTTCCCAGTGACTACTGCCGCACAAATTCGCGGTGCAACAAACAAATATGTGCAGACCAAGACAAAATTAAAACATGACTCTCGCTTTTTCAACTGTTTGGTACGCCTGACCTGCACTTCAGACTGAGGATGAGTGACGGGCCAAGGGCATCATGCTGCAAGGTTGGTTGTGCCCTTCTGCTCCTGGCATCAACAGACCCAACATAGCTCAACCACAGAAACACAGCAACTGCACTCCCGTGGTTTACACATGCGGCGCACGCTGCACCAAGCACTGCTGCCATGTCGTACTCCCACAAACCCAAGGCGGCGTGCACTATAACCTTCCTTCTAACATACTGCAACCAACCACAGCTATCTTGCTTAACATCACTCGTCCACGACGCTTTCGACGGGTGCTACACTGTCTTCAAGTCGGCAAAAATACACGGATTCCGCCTTCGCCGTTCATTCCCATATCGCCAATGCTCACCTCCTGTGGGCATCCACATTTTCCTCGACTCAAAACCAGCCTCCTTTTCACTTCCCTCCCAAACGTTCGTCAACCCTCACCTACATCCTCTACGCGCATCGCCTATCTTGTCTCTCCCCCATCAAATATAATGTACTGACACGAAATGGTAGCAAACAACACAACTTTTGTCTTTCGTACCTGTTTCCCTTGGAATGAAATGCTTGTCAGCTGGGCACCGTGAACACACGAAACATAAACTGCAAAGTAATCGTCGCAATTCACCAAGCGAATCCATACCACATCGACCAAGCATCTCAGACATCGATGCATCACACACAAGGAACACCAAACCGTTCCTCGCTCCTCCTAATCATCCTATCATTGTCAGCACCAGCTCCCAAATGTAGCCAAGACTCCCGCTGCTTCGTCGGCAAACAAAACACACCTTCTGAATCAGCGTATGAGCTGCGCAGAAGCAGACACTTCCACGTAACCCTCTGAGGTCCAACAATCCAACACAAATAGCACATGCTGGAGTGCTAATCGAAAGATCCTGCACTACCCTTGTTAACGACGGTTGCATAACACTCACACTGCGAGAAGCAAACATGCGCACTCCACAAAACAAACCAAGTAATATATAATACGTACGAGCCAGTATTCACTACACCTAACCTCTTTGCGGTCCCTCCAGATCCAATACCCCATCAGCAGGTGTGCCCACAACAGTACAAAATAATCCATCAGGAACCACCACTCACACTTGCCCTACTACAGAGATCCAAACGTACGGCATCCCTGCACAGCCAACTGCTGTTATACTCCCAGCCAAACC
>NW_013566290.1:0-2177 GCF_000499605.1 Eimeria maxima | reverse complement strand
TGTGGGAGCCGAACAAGCGAAAGTACACATAGGCCACTCGCTACAGCACAACGACCTCCCGTGGACCAGAGCAAAACCAATCCAAGGGCTGATGTGCGGTGCTGGTGCAGGGACACTAGTAAATGCGCGACACTACCAAATTGGCAGTCCAAACGTTGTAGACACCACTCAAAACACAGTAGGTGTACTCCTCTGATTTTCCCGTACTCATCGTCTTGTATTAGTTGCGTCCCATGAAACTAAATACCCGCACAATCACGCTCCCCACACAACACGCCGTTTTGCGCCGTCCCCAATACTACTCACCAAAACTGCTCGCACGCGAATATGCTGTGAACAAAGCACCCATGCTGCATGCGCATATCTACATTTCCCAGGAAACGCATATGTTCATTTTCAATAAACACTGCCTTGCTCCCCACAAATGAGCTCCTTGCTGTAGTGACGGATCGCCCCACCACCAACACGCAACGGCACATCCAACGACAAGGAACACACGATCTGTCATCCAACAAACTCCGCCACCCACACACCTCTACACACTCTTCACCAACAACCTGACAGAAGTACCAGCCCACTGTTAAAACCTGAATAGATCTTTAACGTAATAGCACATTACGAAATTGAAGCCATCAATCAAACACAATCATACTCTAACCCAGCCCAGCCGCTTAAAACCAATTGGATGGATAGACTGCGTCAGTAGAGGATAAGCAGTTTCAATCAAGACATTCCTTTCAGTGGAACCCCTTTGACTCTACTTTTCATTCGCGGCGCAGTCGCCAACGCAGCCGATTTGCCACCCCGCGAAGCACTCTCGCGGAAGTTCTTATCTAAGCCGATTGCTGGCTCCCAGCGCTAGGTATTTGAGCCAGCAGGGTCCATGTCATACATTGATGCAACCACCCCACATAAGTTTTGAAAAACACACACAGAATTGCATGCAAAACCCGATGTGGCTAGAGGTGGAAACCCCTTGGACACACGCAGTTCAATGCTGCCAAGGAACGCCGTACTTGCGAAATTTCCAGCCGTCCGCTGGCGACGTGCACAACACTCCAACAAAACCTACTCGAAGCAGAACCACAAGATGCACGATCACACTACCCACGAGCTACACACTCCAATGCAATTACCCATCGCCTTCAATGATTCCGGCGAACGTATAGTTCATCTTCCATCACCTATACTCAACTTTGTTGCCAGCACCTGAACTACAAACCAAGCATCCCTTTGGTTTGGAAGTCACCCCTTCATGAACTACAAGCTAAGCTTCTCACTGATTGCGAAGTCAGCACACCATGCTGTGTATGTTGAAGACAGCATAACACCTGCCGCCTCCCATTATCTACACTACAACCCTGTTCCAGGCTCCCCAAACACTTCACTCCTAACAACCACGCGTTCGGACACCTGCACACAACGCACCCAAGTAACATGCGCCTCTCTAAAATAACCAGCAACACGCCAGTGCGGCTGCCGCTGGGTATGCTTGATCTTGTGTATGTTGAAGACAGCATAACACCTGCCGCCTCCCATTATCTACACTACAACCCTGTTCCAGGCTCCCCAAACGCTTCACTGCTAAGAACTACGCGTTCGGACTCCTTACACTCAGCACCCATGCAACATGTGCCTCTCTAAGGTAACCAGCAACACGCCAAGGCTGCCGGGTGTGATTAATCTTAGCGATCATGCCGAGAGAATGACACCATTGGCATTCCCTCTTTTCCGAGTCGTAGTCTTAATTCCAACACCACCCGTGTCCAACGCAGACTACGATGCACAACCGACACCCATACCCGTCGTACCAAGACTACCGTCGTCTACACTGGAACCCTCGCAACCCTTCGAACCCGTGAGCACGTTTTTTCGTGTACTCCATATAAAATTAGCAAAAGCACAAAAGATTTCTACTGATGGCGTGGAGAGACAACTGCTACTGAACACCGACGACAGCACGAAAGAAATGCATTCTTCGGAAAGAGGCATTTCTAGACTTGTCGGCCAACCAGCCTGAGGGGTGCAAACCGTCAGGATGTTCTGGTCATGAACGTTGTTGCAGAGGTGCACCCATAAACAGGGCATGTCGAAAGGAGTAGCCTTTATTTCTAAGTATCCAGCACATTTATTCACAGCTTCCACAAAAGCCTCCCTTACCGCAAACACCTCCCATG
>NW_013566289.1:0-1608 GCF_000499605.1 Eimeria maxima | reverse complement strand
GCTGGGCTGTGGAAACGCGGATTCGCTTGTACACTCCACAGCGGGCGGCAGCCTAGAAGCCAGCGGCTCTATGCATAGGCTTCAGGACTGCGGATTTGGGGTGTTCAGGTGGAGCGCTATCGCCCGAAGACTTTGAATGATATTCTTTCTCATGATGACATCATTCAAACTAGCAAGTCTTTCAAGGCTTTATGCACGAACTGCTGCGCATTATAGATCTCCGAAACATTTCGTCCTTAACTAGCTGCAGGCCCTGGTGCCGAGAAGCCGGCTGTTGCAGCTGAGGCTTCACGACTTATTGCATGCTGTTCAGCGTTTGCGGCTTGGGTGTGCAGTTCAGCGGTATGTTGACAAGGGGCAGCTGCCCCACCTTCTCTTCCATGGCCCTCCCGGTGAGCCAACATGGTATTTAGGGTGTGGGCTCCGGAGCCAACGGTCTAAGGCTTAGGGTGTACAGTAGGTCGTTCATTTCTTCGATATGTAGAGTGCGTAGTCTCGGCTTCTGCGTTTGAAGCCTTCCGGAAGATTGCCGACATCGATGGATTAGGTTTGAAACTTCACTAGTTCCGCAACCGTAAACTCTAGACCTGCCAGTTTCAGGACTGCGAGCAAACTGCTTAGGGCGCAGGGTTCAGGGTTTTGCGCTCATCGTCCGGGAGTTGTGTTCAGGAACTGGCAAGACATCCACAATTTTAGCCGTAGCTAGGCAGCTCTACGGCTCGCAGCAGGCATCTCATGTGCTGGAGGTATGCTCTAATCCCTAATAGGTTGTGCTGGGGATATATTCGCAGGAAAGGATTCCAGGAGGAAACTTTTTCTAGGAATTCTTGCCGTTGGGAGTGCCGCTACAGTTGCCGTTGCTACTGCTACTGCCGGGGGTTGCTGTTTTCGCAGCTAAATGCTTCGGATGACCGAGGGATTGGATCGGTGCGGGAGTTGGTGAAGACATTCGCGGAGACAACTTCTGCTTCCTTTTCGCTGTACGTCTGCAACCAAGGTTGCGCTAAAGTGCATGCAAATAGGACAAAAAGCCACCTGTGGGAATCGAACCCACGACCTTTTGATTACGAATCAAACGCACTACCAACTGTGCTAAGGAGGCGGGGTGGTGCGACGGGTCCTGAACCATAATTGCCAGAACAGCGCCTGGGACTAGTGTGCTGCGGTGGGTATTGGGGCTTCGCGTTTCTAGTCACTGCACATCTTGCGGTTTAGTGTGTACGGATGATGTGTTCGTAGGTCGGGCGCTGCTTCCTCCGGGCCCCCCAAACTCAAGTTGATTATACTGGACGAAGCGGATCAAATGACCTCCGCGGCTCAGAATGCGCTTAGAAGAAGTCTGCCATTGTTGCTTTTGCCTCACCAGCACTTGCTATTGATGCAGCAGTAGCTACTATGTCTATGCTATTTTGGCCATTTGATTCCTGTCGCGCTTCCTGGGACACTCGGTAAATGGCCCATAAAATCTGAAATTGTTTGATGCCGGTCGAATGTACTCCATATTTGTGAGTGTGTATGGTCCAGGGTTTGTTGTTGAGGGCTTGTTCTTCGCAGTCATGGAAACATACGCGCGGAATGTGCGGTTTTGCCTTATATGCAACTTTGTCA
>NW_013566288.1:0-1156 GCF_000499605.1 Eimeria maxima | reverse complement strand
TGTAGTGAGAGTTGGATATTAGCACGTTCAGAGCTTCGTCCTGACGTTCATGGACAGCGCTTAGCCTGCACGAATTAAGAACTAACTGTGAAGCTGCGGGTTACAGGTGCTTAGTGCAGCAATTTGTAAGGTATGAGATATCGTCTGGACGCGTTGTATTAGTGCTAGCCATACCATCAAGGATACTACCAGGAAATGCACATTTGCTTTGACAGCGGGTTGTTGCGACCAACCAGGTGCTTCATGTAGTCATTGGAAATATACTTGGGTAGACCCGTGCGGATACAGCATGTCCATTCTTTATGCTTGAATTACCTGCGATTGGGGTCAGCAAGTATGAACACATCTTGGCGGGTATCTGGCGATGAGCCGAGGGATCTACACAATGCACTGCGGACAGCGACTGGGCTCCAATGGTGGCTCCACGCATCTGATCCAATGCCATTGTTCTATGATAGATGCATAGATGCTAACGGCGAAGCTGCGTGAAGCTTGCACACACGGAGTTTAAGGTGGATAGATGCTTGTGTGAGGAAACGCACAAAGCGAAAAATAATTTGTCTGTGGCAGCGGCAGCCCGCTCCCTTTGTATTCTGCAAGGAGATGGTTTAGGGTCCACCAATGTGCACTTTTCGGACAACCATTACAAGCTGTCTCAGGGCCTGGGTGTCATTGTCATAAAGTGCAGGTTCGTCGAGGGTGAATTGCCCTAGAGCCGACTAAAGGGAGCATGCGATGCTGGCCGTGGCGAGGTGATGGCAACTGCTGCGTTTGTACCCGATATAGAGGGCGTGTAGCATGCACATACAGATGATGTTGCTTCTCATATCGTTCGGATACGACTGTGTGTGGCCTTCGGAGACCCACTGACTCGATACAAGGCACACCATGCGCACTGCCACGTTCCAGGTGTACAGAAACGCATAGGTAGGTGCATATATGAATGGGTGCCGGCTTTGGTGTTTACAATTAACGTAGGCGTAGTAGATATTTTGCTCTCACGCGCGCTGTTGAGAACGGCTACTGTAACACGTCTGAAGAATATGAACCCGATTCATTTACAGGACGTCTCTGTGAGTACTGCTCCGTTCCAGCTTGTACGCAAGGAGGCAGGGAAATGTATTCGCATATATATATATATATATATATATATATA